>NW_022603797.1:0-17448 GCF_008692095.1 Etheostoma spectabile | reverse complement strand
TTTCCAGTCGGTGATTTCTACATTTGTCTTTTTCCATGTGATCCGTCTTCCCTTGTGAGTCTTATCAATGTCTCTGTTCCTGTTTTTTTTTTGGTTTTCTTTTTCCATAGACATTTTTGGGAGTTCTTGATATTTTGGATTTTGTTTTTTGGCATTTTGGACCCCTTCATTCTTTGGACTTTATTTGACAGTAAATCTTGGACCTAACTGTCTCCTGCCGGCCTCATCTCAGCGTTTGGGTCCTAATAACAAATGTCAGCATCAGTCAAAATGGAGATGGAATTTAACAAAACAATACATCAAGCAAGAATAGACGATATGCAGGTGGCTGATGAACATCTGCTCAGCATTAAAGATCTGGCTGGGTCCAGGAAGACCGGAGTGATTGATTGTAATTGAGACTCGATTTGGGGGCTGAGGGATCAGTGAATCAAGACCCAGATCAAATCTCTCTCTCTGTTCTTTCTCTTTCCCTCCCCAGTCTCCCACTCCCAGGTGTCTTCTCAGCGGCAGGACGTGCTGACGGAGAACGTGACCCGGGTGTCTCTGGGCGAGGCGTCCCCTCAGGGTGACCTGCTGGAGAACATCTGGAAGCTGGAGAACCTCTTCCAGAACCACAGCGACTGGCTGCAGAGGCTGGAGATCCTCATCAAGGTAGGACACCTGACACCTTTACAGAGCAGGGTCTCAGACCTGGGAACTCTTACAGGACGGGGTCTCAGACCTGGGAACTCTTACAGGACGGGGTCTCAGACCTGGGAACTCTAACAGGACGGGGTTTCAGACCTGGGAACTCTTACAGAACGGGGTTTCAGACCTGGGGACTCTTACAGGACGGGGTTTCTGACATGGGAACTCTTACAGGACGGGGTTTCAGACCTGGGAACTCTTACAGGACGGGGTCTCAGACATGGGAACTTTTACAGGACGGGGTTTCAGACTTTGGAACTCTTACAGGACGGGGTTTCAGACCTGGGAACTCTTACAGGACGGGGTCTCAGACATGGGAACTTTTACAGGACGGGGTTTCAGACCTTGGAACACTTACAAGACGGGGTTTCAGACCTGGGAACTTTTACAGGACGGGGTTTCAGACCTTGGAACACTTACAAGACGGGGTTTCAGACCTGGGAACACTTACAGGACGTTGAGTTTAATGATGATGTCAGAGATAAGATGAGAGATAAGAGAGTTGTTATTGTTCAGAAGGACATTTTTACATACATACATACATACTGTACATACATAAATACATGCATGCAAACATACATGCATACATACCGTATATATACACATACATACATGCGTAGATACATACATTGATACATACATAAAGCATCACTCTGCATTGACATATTGCACGCAGAGACGGCCACTAGCCCACAAAGTTGCACACGGCCTGTTGTGCAACACATCATAATAGTCGTCACAATATGTGCAGTAAGCTGCCTTATGTGTGTGGGATAGATGGAATTTCCAGTACTGAATTCCTATCTTAAATTTACATGTACATGTGTTTTTCATTAAAAATTAAAACCACTAATGCTGTGATTTTAAAGTTATATTTATATTTACTAATAACTTTGGATGAACGCCTGTAATAGTGGTTTGACCCTCAGAGTCTGGAGCTGGAGCTGAGGAGCGTCCAGGCCAACTCCCTGCAGGCGGAGGGCTACCTGGTGCAGTTGGACGACAGGTTGTCCTCCCTGAGCAGCTCCACCGGCAGGAACCTGACGGGCCTGACGGCGGAGGTGTCCCGGGCCTCCACCTGGCTCCACGACCAGGACCTGCTGTTCAGGTACACTGTGAACACAGTCCGGGAAATCTCAAGTTATTACCTTTAGATTTCACGGTAACACTACTTTAAATGATTGTAACAGTAAAGTCGCCTTTTTGTCGTCTTTTTGACGCCTTTTTGTGGTCTTTTTGAGCGGCTGATTTCTGAGGACTATGGTTACCTGGTCCTCAGATCTCTGCAGGGTAAATCCAGACAGCTAGCTAGACTATCTGTCCAATCTGAGGACTATGGTTACCTGGTCCTCAGATCTCTGCAGGGTAAATCCAGACAGCTAGCTAGACTATCTGTCCAATCTGAGGACTATGGTTACCTGGTCCTCAGGTCTCTGCAGGGTAAATCCAGACAGCTAGCTAGACTATCTGTCCAATCTGAGGACTATGGTTACCTGGTCCTCAGGTCTCTGCAGGGTAAATCCAGACAGCTAGCTAGACTATCTGTCCAATCTGAGTTTTCTGTTGACGACCAGAGTTACATAACATAGGTAGAAACCTGCCTTTTTGTTGCCTTTTTGTTGCCTTTTTGTTGTTTGTAAAGCATGTAAAAGCATGTAAGTGTAACTGCACCACAGCGAAGACTCTGTGAAGCATGATGAGTAAATTTGAAGAGTAAAGATGTGTTTGTTCAGGGAAACGTCGGGACAGGTGAGCCGGCTGAGAGAGAAACTGGACGACGTCAGCTGGACGGTGGGAGCAGTCAATCACACCTTCAGCAATGACATCAGCATTCACCACCTGAAGATCCAAGACTTACAGGTTCATCCCAACTGACACAAACACGTCCTAAAATCCAACCTTCCACTGAAGAGACACAGTACAGTATATACAGAACACATGTTACATGCTAGAATCTTACTGCAGCACTGATGAACTACTGCGGCTAACACCCACTCCATGACTTGCTGCTCAAGACTCATTCCCCCATAATGCACCACAGAGCGCCACAGGAAGTCATTCCTGTCTGTGGCCATCAACCTTTATAACTCCTCCCTTTAAGTGTCTGACACACACATTTAGTGAGTTTCAAACTGGGCAATATTATCTGTATATTATCTGTTTTGTGCAATAACACCGGCTCAAAATGTGTGCAATACTCAATTGTTGCTGCTACTATTTATTCATTATTACTATTCACCATTACAACTCCTTAATTATGTAAATACTGTATCATAAAAAACTCCTTTACTATGTAGATACCATGCATATCCACACTACATATAGTTTTTTAAGTATTTTTCTACTCTGATATTTATATACTTCGTGCAACTCTAACACAGAGTTTCCCTTCTGGGATCCATAAAGTCTTCCTGATTCTGATCTGCATGTGCTCCTGTTGCTCAGATCCAGATCAGCAACATCACAGAGGACACCAGCAGCTTGTGGGTGACCCACGTCCACACGGAGGCCCAGCTGAGGAACGAGATGGAGATCCTCAACACAATCACAGAGGACCTCCGGCTGAAGGACTGGGAGCACTCGCTGGCCCTGAAGAACCTCACCGTATTCGAAGGTCAGCTAAGAATATTCATTTCATATTTATTATACAGGAAAGTCAAAAAGTAACATGACATTACAATGCAAACGGGCCTGACTCGGTTCAAGAACTGGTTTTCAGCAGGTTCCTGTTCTGCAGAAACACAAGACCCAGCTACAGCACGTCGGGACAGACATTTGGACAGTACATCGATAAGGACTAGACAAGTTTAGACAACTATAACAACAATACAGTTACATAAGGACAAAGACATTTATACAAGACATCAGCTGGGCGAGACAAATACGGACAGTGCAAACAAGGCTGGGACAACACAACACATGAACAATTAATGCGTGCAGGTGTAACTGTTGAAAAGAAGCTGTTTGTGACCGAGGCACGCAAACAGGATTTCACACATTGCATTGAGCACCTCTGAATGTTCTTCCTCCAGTAATCAGAGGTGATTAGTCCCGACGTGGGGCGACTGTTTCCCCGGCTCGTTAGAACCAGAATGGGTTGTGCTCTGACGTAATGCCGGCAGGGGGGACGGGGCCCGAGCTGATTGATGGCAACTCAAACCGAACGAGACCCCTGATCCCGGGTCTGCTCCACATGTGGGTGGGATGCCGGTTCTCCTGAGCCTGGAAACAATTGTGGGGTAAATTTAGACGTCCAGACTCCTCAGCTCTGTCATTAGTTTCAGCTCCACAGCCCAGTTGTTTATTGTTAGCTCGCAGTCACCTTAGCCAAGAAAGGTTTTACATCTCCCCCCATGTTTACCCTCGCGCCTCCTTCTCTTTCTCTCCTTAATGTTCAGGTGATTTGACTTTAATTCCTCTGTGACTCACGCAGTGATGTTCATGCAGCACATGGTACTTGTTGGAATAATAAAGACACTCGAGAAGCTGTTTTTACATGTCGCCTGGAGTCTTTTACCTCTCCAGGTGCTACATTAGTAGACAATGTGGGATAATTTAAAGTCACATGTACCCACTGAGAGGGAATTACTGTATATGTCTGAGATCAGTGAGTTAGTGACTAAAGATTTGGATTTTTTAAAGGTCAGTGTCAGTTTTTGAAATAGCATTGAGTAAAAGTTGACATATTCCAGTCTGTGATTATCATCAACATCCATTCCTTTAATTTTAGTCTCAATAATTCCTAATTTCTGCTTTTCTAACTCAAACATTAGGTATAATTTCCTATAAATGAGGTTTATTGACCATAAATTCCAAAAATAACTGTAAAACTAAAGTTAATAAGTTAGTGTTACGTAGTGTTAAACCTTGACGTGGAAGGACAAGTTGATGGTCGATGGGAAGACAACACGATCATATGGAGCTTTATAGAGAGTTTCACTCATTGCTTCTCTGTCCTTTACTGATTTGATTCCCTCTGTAATAAATACATAGAAGTCCAAAGATGTTTTCATAGTTCCTGGTCTGCACCATAGGACCAAAGGATCAAGCAGGCACTAACAAAGGACTTACTTCTTGTTGGTGTCTTACATAACAGCCGGTGGGCGAATACATAAAGGCCAGAAAATATCTCCACACATGAAAATGAGTTTGAAATGCATGTGGACAGAACATTTCTCTGTCTCACATGCATGAGTTACATGCGAGATATACAAGATTTAATGCATGAGTTA
This sequence comes from Etheostoma spectabile, assembly GCF_008692095.1. Taxonomy (NCBI): domain Eukaryota; kingdom Metazoa; phylum Chordata; class Actinopteri; order Perciformes; family Percidae; genus Etheostoma; species Etheostoma spectabile. The sequence goes on along the minus strand of NW_022603797.1, from coordinate 12,526 downwards.
CATGCAAGATATACAAGATTTGATGCATGAGTTACATGTAATATATACAAGATTTGATGCATGAGTTACATGCAAGATATACAAGATTTGATGCATGGGTTATATGCAAGATATACAAGATTTGATGCATGGGTTATATGCAAGATATAAAAGATTTGATGCATGACTTACATGCAAGATATACAACATTTAATGCATGGGTTATATGCAAGATATAAAAGATTTGATGCATGGGTTATATGCTAGATATAAAAGACTTAATGCATGAGTTATATGCGAGATATACAAGAATTTGAGAGAGTATGCCAAGTTGACATGGAAACGCAAACAGCTTTTGAGATTGAGAGTTAATTCTCAATGGAAACATTAATGCTTCGTTTTATTATAGATGGTAATTCTCTGTATGTTCATCTCTATGAGCAGCCGTTTCACATTTTCCTTTGATTTCCTGCTATGTAACTGTCTCCCAGATTATCTCCATGTGCAGCTTTTCATGCGATGGGGAACATGGACTCATGGATTGTGTGTATTGGTTTTTCTTTCACCTGTTAGATTAGAAGCTGTTGCATCAGAGGCCTGTGATGGGATCACAGACTGACTTGTGTATAATTTCCTTTATAAGTGGTTTGCTGATGGATGTGTTTATAGAAAGGAGACTGGGAAGTGACGTGGGGGGGGGGGGGGGGGGGGCGGTGTTTAAGGGGCTCTGTTTCTGCAGGCTTGCCAGATGAAGTCAACATTCGGGATAAAGTGTGTTTTCTCTGATTATCACTTGGGATTTGGGGATTTCTCTCTGGAGGACTGCATCGCCCCTTCAGGCGAGGTTGCGGTAGTTACCTGTGGGACAGTTATTGACGTCTCGCCACGCTTCACCTGGCATCTCGGTGTTTTGTTTTCTACTTTTCTAGTCTTTATCTGGACTATTTAAGTTAAATGAATGAATATTTGATCTGATGGGACATTGGAGTTTTTTGGGGGGGGGGGTTTAAATGTGTGTGGGAGTCTATATGATTATGTTAAATATGATTGTATGAAGGAGTTGTGTATCCGATCCTCTCGTAACGCACACCGACCTTTAATAACATAAACCCATAAATAAATATGGTCTTCCTTTCGTCTATGAACATTTTTATTAAGCCCACTTAAAGGCACTTAGAGGGTTTATGGTCTATGATTTAGGGTTAATGAGAGCAGGTTAGACTGCATTCACCTCGGCAGATATCAGATACTTTATATTTTGTGTGATGTACTTTTGGTGTAAGGACAACTGTTACAGCTATTGTAAAATTTAACAATTATAGCCGCTATAAATTCTTACCTAAGGACCTTTCTTCCAACCCTGAGCTTTGATGGTTGCTCATGTAGCCAGGTCTGTTATGGCAGCTTACATTTAAAAACAATCATTTGACTCGGTTCCATAATCCCTGGATAGGTCTTGTTTTTCCTCGAGCTTATAGTGTTTCCCTAGGTCTCCTGAAACCCAGATCTTATCCCATGACTGCAGGTTTGGATGGACGATCTGTTGCTGCTGCAGGGGCTTTGTGCTGAGTTTGTCTAATAAACCGAGTCGCTGTGAGCCGAGCGGAGGTCTGGAAACATTTACAGCCCTGTGTGTCATCTGATGATCATTAACGTGCATTTTGAGTGGCATGTTTGCTTCACTAGTGACGAGTCCTGTTGCTCGATGGTCGCTGGCTTACACAAGGCATGTTCCAGATGAACTGTGCCTCACCGGGAGGGGGGGCGGGGGGGTGACAGAAAGCTGCGGTACAGTCGGACAGTTTTCCAGCTGATTCCTGCAGCCTTCAGGCTGAACAGGAAGTCACACAAACACTCACATCCTGTTAGGTCCAATTTCAATTTAATGAAATGTTATCAGACCCAAATATCAGCTTGTACACAGTTGTTGTTTATAAAATGCTCTACATGTGATAAAGAGCAGGTCTAGACCGGACTTTGGGATGTTATGCTTTTTTCCTATGTTGTTATCTATAATTGTACAGCACTTTGGGACAGTAGTGACTGTTTGTAAATGTGCTATAGAAATAAACTTTGACCTTGACCTTGATGTATCTCCCAGGTCTAGAGCAGGTCTAGACAACATAAGGGCAAAGTCAGGGCAACATGAGGGCAACATGAGGACAACATGAGGGCAAAGTCAGGGCAACATGAGGACAACATGAGGGCAAAGTCAGGGCAACATGAGGACAACATGAGGACAACATGAGGACAACATGAGGGCAACATGAAGACAACATGAGGACAACATGAGGGCAACATGAGGGCAACATTAGGGCAACATGAGGACAACATGAGGACAACATGAGGGCAACATGAGGACAACATGAGGACAACATAAAGACAACATAAGGACAACATGAGGACAACATGAGGACAACATGAGGGCAACATGAGGGCAACATGAGGACAACATGAGGACAACATAAAGACAACATAAGGACAACATGAGGACAACATGAGGACAACATGAGGACAACATGAGGGCAACATTAGGGCAACTTTAGGGCAGCACAGGACAGGATAACAAAACCAGAAAAGAAGGAAAAGAACCCAAAGCAAAACCCCAAACCACAACAGTAGGGAGTTCAGGACTTGAAAAGTATCTGCCATCAGTGAAGCAGACCGTTCTCCACTCACTTGATGTTGTTTTTATAAATCCGGGTGGGGTAGGGAGTCCAGGACTATCTTGGTTGGTGTAGGGAGTCCAGGACTATCTTGGTTGGTGTAGGGAGTCCAGGACTATCTTGGTTGGTGTAGGGAGTCCAGGACTATCTACTATCAATGACACATTGTGCATTAGTATTTGCCTTGTGGGCACAACATCACTAATGCATCATGTCATCAACTGTTTCTTCCTGCAGGTCCACCCGGGCCAAAGGGAGCAAAGGGAGATACTGGACCACTTGGGCCCCCCGGGATTCCTGGGTTGACAGGATTGAGAGGTGGGTCCATCCAGACTACTGTTAATCAGTATACTTATGCGCTTAAGACCAATAACAATCCCATGTCTGTGGCCTGATTGGTGGAAACCACATAATAAAGGACATATAATATAATTTAATTTAATTCTAATTTAATAACCACAGCATCCCTTGTCCCTTTCTCTCCCCTCGTTTTCCCATCTCCATACTCAAAATTGAAAATAAACACTTAATTTTATGCTTTTTACCAATGTTTTTAACTTTTTCTTAAGTTTTTGTCCCTTTTTCAACACTTTTGATGCTGTTTTGAATGTTTGTTTGTCTTTAGTTCTACAGTTATTTTGGGAATTTATGTAATGCGATAGATAGATGCCAAAAAACCACGCAGTCATTATACAATACTATCACTTCAAATCCTTTCGTATACCTTTAATATGTTCATTTTAAATAACATTCCGGTGCATTAACAATGCAGTGAGCATGGAGAATGAAAAATAACTCATATAATCCCCTTAAGAAAACAAAGCCCCGGACTCTGGATGGGGATTTGTTTTCAGACTGGTTCTGGGGTCCAGAGGGACGGCTCACCCATATCGGTCTTGTGGGTAATCCCACCAAAAACCACAACATTAGCCTTCATCCCGACCAAAGTGGCACCTCAGAACCATGTCATTTTTAGCATAACAACAACAACAATGAATCCAGATGTTTTTGGGACCCTTTCCAGCTTGGTACGTCCTGAATCATCAGCCCTCAGCTGCCCCCCCCCCCCCCCCCCCTCCGGTCCACATCCATCCCACATTCCCTGGCCCATGATCTGCAGCTCTCACATTTCCAAGAAGCATTATCTCCCCTCGCTGCTGCCGGAGTTCCAGGAAAAAGTGAATAAAAACAACGTCTACCTTTAGAGAAGGACGAAAAATGGATGTTTGGTAGTTAGCATGGACACACAGCAGAGTGCATGGTGTAAGGAACCGAGAGGACGGAGGACAGAGGACAGATACTAGTGATTATAGGGGACATTTCCTTTTAATGTCAACAATTTAAAATGTTTCTTAGGAGTGATTCATTGTCTGTGATTGTGTACATATTGTAAAACAGCTGTTAACCCTCATGTTGCCTTCATGTTGTCTTCATGTTGTCCTCATGTTGTCCTCATGTTGTCCTCATGTTGTCTTCATGTTGCCCTCATGTTGTCCTCATGTTGTCTTCATGTTGCCCTCATGTTGTCCTCATGTTGCCCTCATGTTGCCCTCATGTTGCCCTCATGTTGTCTTCATGTTGTCTTCATGTTGTCCTCATGTTGTCCTCATGTTGCCTTCATGTTGTCCTCATGTTGCCTTCATGTTGTCCTCATGTTGTCTTCATGTTGCCCTCATGTTGTCCTCATGTTGTCTTCATGTTGCCCTCATGTTGTCCTCATGTTGCCTCATGTTGTCCTCATGTTGCCCTCATGTTGTCTTCATGTTGTCTTCATGTTGTCCTCATGTTGTCCTCATGTTGCCTTCCTGTTGTCCTCATGTTGCCCTCATGTTGTCTTCATGTTGTCCTCATGTTGTCTTCATGTTGTCTTCATGTTGCCCTCATGTTGTCCTCATGTTGTCTTCATGTTGCCCTCATGTTGTCCTCATGTTGTCCTGTTACCCTGTTGTCCTGTTGGCAAGCCTGTTGCCCCGTTACCTTGTTGCCCTGTTGCCCCGTTGCCCTGTTGCCCTGTTCCTGTATTTTTTCCTGAGGTTGTTGTTCTCCCTGTGAGTCTCTTCCCAGTTTCTTGGATCTTTGATCCTGGTTTTTCTTTTCTTTTCTGACCCATTTGGATTTTGCACTTTTCATATTTTTGACTCTTTGGATTTGGGACTTGTGTCTTTTTGTCCCCAGTTCTGGTTGGACTTTCTTTGTTAATAAAAAAATCTAATTACAAACTCTCTCCTGCCTTCCTGCCTCGTCTGCATTTGGATCCTCGATCCCATCAAACAGACCAGAGACGGGTCTTAACCTCTGGTGCATGTGTGTTTCAGGGCTTGCAGGAGAAAAAGGGATCCAGGGTAACCGGGGTATTAAGGGGTCCGTCGGGGTCAGCGGGTTCCAGGGAGACAAAGGAGACGTTGGCCCTGCTGGTCCCAGAGGTACGTGTTTTATTTCTCATATTAATCAATTAACTAAAAAGTTGATTTTATTCGAGAGGGAAGCAGGTGGAAAACATCCGGTAATCACAAGAGAGGGAAGACACAGGAAGTGGAACTAAAGACAGGACGAGACAAAAACCAGACTATCAAAATAAAACAGGAAACAGAACATACAGACACTCACAGGGGACACGAGACAGGACCAACAACACAAGACCAGGAGGACACTAGGACACAAGCACAAGGAGACAAGACAAAGATCCAGACTATCAAAATAAAACAGGAAACAGAACATACAGACGCTTACAGGGGACACAAGACAGGAACTACAACACAAGACCAGGAGGACACTAGGACACAAGTACAAGGAGACAAGACAGAGAACCAGACTATCAAAATAAAACAGGAAACAGAACATACAGACACTCAGGGGGACACTTGACAGGAACTACAACACCAGACCAGGAGGACACTAGGACACAAGCACAAGGAGACAAGACAGAGACCCAGACTATCAAAATAAAACAGGACATACAGACACTCCGGGGGACACAAAACCGGAACTATAACACAAGACCGGGGAGGACACTAGGACACAAGCACAAGGAGACAAGACAGAGACTCAGACTATCAAAATAAAACAGGAAACAGAACATACAGACGCTTACAGGGGACACAAGACAGGAACTACAACACAAGACCAGGAGGACACTAGGACACAAGCACAAGGAGACAAGACAGAGACCCAGACTATCAAAATAAAACAGGAAACAGAACATACATACACTCAGGGGGACACAAGACAGGACCAACAACACAAGACCAGGAGGACACTAGGACACAAGCACAAGGAGACAAGACAGAGACCCAGACTATCAAAATAAAACAGGAAACAGAACATACAGACACTCAGGGGGACACAAGACAGGACCAACAACACAAGACCAGGAGGACACTAGGACACAACACAAGACAGGACCAACCACAAAAGACCAGGAGGAAACACACAACAATAACAGAAAACCGGATACAGAGACCAGATAAAAACTGAAACCAAAACTATTTTGCATTGCGCTGGATCTGCATTTCTATGATAAGAGCGTTAAAGTAGACACGAGAACAAGAGACCAACTTTGGAATAACAATATTTTGAACACTTTTCTTGAACTTTAAGACCCAGTGCTACAGTTTTGGTCTTTCTCTCCTTCCATTAACTCATCTATTCATCTATTCATCTCTCCGTTCATCCGTTCATCCATTTCTCCACACAAGTGTCCATCTGAGTGTTGATGTTTCCACTCTGGCATCACCAGCTGGACAGTGCCAACGATAATAAAACCGCTTACACACACACACACACACACACACACAGAGACACACACACACACACACACACTCACACACACACAGAGACACACACACACACTCACACACACACAGACTGAGTGCTGCTGGGGAAAACATAGCCATGACAGATTTGATAAGGCACTGTAATTTTGGTGTCAGCATGTCATTGTGTAGTGTGTGTGTGTGTGTGTGTGTGTGTGTGTGTGTGTGGTGTGTGTGTATATATGTTCGTTCGCCAACAGCTGTTGCTGATCAGAGTTGGGTTTGGCTGACCGGTCCAGTGTCCCTGTGTTGGCCTTAGCTCTTGAAACCTTGGACCAGGTTTATCTGGTGTCTCCTGTGTTTGCACCAGACTCCACTCTGGTGTTGGGGTGTTTTCATATAGATGGACACCTCAACAGTCCTTACCCCAAGGGACGGAGGTTAGATACCTTGGGGTCTTGTTTGCGAGGGGGGACCATGGAGCAGGAGATTGGTCGGAGAATTGGAGCAACGGGGGGGGGGGGGGGGTATTACATTCAGCTCGGAGTAGAGCCGCTGGTCCTTCACGTCAAAAGGAGCCAGTTGAGGTGGTTCGGGATCTGGTTTGGGGGGCTCCCTAGGGAGGTGGTCCAGGCACGTCCAGCTGGGAGGAGGCCTCGGGGAAGACCCAGGACTAGGTAGAGGGACGTCCAGCTGGGAGGAGGCCTCGGGGAAGACCCAGGACTAGGTGGAGGTAAGTACAGCTAGGAGGAGGTCTCGGGGAAGACCCAGGACTAGGTAGAGCGATGTCCAGCTGGGAGGAGGCCTCGGGGAAGACGTCAGAGAGAGGTGTCACAGCAGTTGGGGGTTCAGTGCCTTGCTCAAGAACCGGCACCTCTCCAGGTACCAGTCCACCACCATACTTTGGTCCTTATGAGGACTTGAACCAGCGACCCTCCGGTTTCCAACCTATGGACTGAGCTATTGCCCCCCCCCCCCACCCCCCCCCCCCCCCCCCCTTAATCATGTTGTAATTGGGTGTAACACTGATTTGTTTGGAGAAACAGAAGAAAACATGAAAGCTTAGCTTAGGCAGCAATGGCCGCCATGGATGGATGAGCCACCCCCCCCCCCCACACACACACAACACACACACACACACACACTCTGGTACTGGGGACATGCTTGATTGACACGTTAATGTGTAAAGAGGCCAAACCCACAGAAACAAGTGTTTCATGAATGTGGAGACGAGATGAAGAACCAGGATCCTCAGGATGTTTGGCAGTGTGCACGCTGGCAGTTTCCAACAATGTCCGCCTGTCTCCACCCATCCGGGGTCAGGTTGTGGGTTCAACAACCCAGCGGAGGGTGAAGGGTTTGTAGGCTGTCTGGTGTGAGCGGAGCCTCGGAGAAGGAAGTGTGATGCTGTTAAAACAACGCTGGGACGCTTCGTGGTTTCTTTTCACAAATGAAGATTTTTTCTGTGGTTGTAAAGCGTAACGGATCAGCGGAGTTAAGTCTTAAGAATATTGTCATTTTGGGGGTTTTAACCCTTGTCTTCCCATCAAAATTGACTTTTTTCAACACTTTTTTTTCAATGTTTGTCACTTTTTGTCGTTCAACACTAACTTATTAACTTTAGTTTCACAGTTATTTTTGGAATTTATGGTCAATAAACTTCATTTATAGGAAATTATGTTTGAGTTAGAAAAGCAGAAATTAGGAATTATTGAGACTAAAATTAAAGGAATGGATGTTGATGATAATCACAGACTGGAATATGTCAACTTTTACTCAATACTATTTCAACAACACTTCACTTTGTTTTACAATGCTATAAAATAGAATAAGACCCAAAATTAATGAAAGTAGAGATTTGTACTTGGCAAAGAGCGTTGGAATCAATCATGTTATTTTGGGGAATTAAAAAGAACATTGATATAGGACAACATGAGGACAACATGGGGACAACATGAGGACAACATGAAGACAACATGAGGACAACACGAGGACAACACGAAGACAACATGAAGAAAACATGAGGACAACATGAAGAAAACATGAGGGCAACATGAGGACAACATGAGGACAACATGAGGGCAACATGAGGACAACATGAGGACAACATGAAGAAAACATGAGGACAACATGAGGACAACATGAGGACAACATGGGGGACAACATGGGGACAACATGAGGACAACATGAAGACAACATGAGGACAACATGAGGACAACATGAGGACAACATGAAGACAACATGAGGACAACATGAAGACAACATGAGGACAACATGAGGACAACATGAGGACAACATGAAGACAACATGAGGGCAACATGAGGACAACATGAGGACAACATGAGGACAACATGAAGACAACATGAGGGCAACATGAGGACAACATGAGGACAACATGAGGACAACATGAAGACAACATGAGGGCAACATGAGGACAACATGAGGGCAACATGAGGACAACATGAGGACAACATGAGGACAACATGAGGGCAACATGAGGACAACATGAAGACAACATGAAGACAACATGAGGACAACATGAAGACAACATGAGGACAACATGGGGGACAACATGAGGACAACATGAAGACAACATGTGAGGCAACATGAGGACAACATGAGGACAACATGAAGACAACATGAAGACAACATGAGGACAACATGAGGACAACATGAAGACAACATGAAGACAACATGAGGACAACATGAGGACAACATGTGGACAACATGAAGACAACATGAGGGCAACATGAGGACAACATGTGAGACACATGAGGGCAACATGAGGACAACATGAGGACAACATGTGGACAACATGAGGACAACATGAGGACCTAAACTTCCCACTTTTACCCATTGCTGCCAGCAGTAGCTTCTCAGGGTGTTTGGGGGTTTCTTGCAGTGTTATTAAGTTGTTAAGGATGTGAGGCTCGTCCCAGGCAGGGCGTGGTGTTAAATACACCACCCAGACACCAACACACACACACAGACACACACACACACCACACACACACACACACACAGACACACACACACACACACGCACACACACACATACGTAACACATGGGCACAGACACAGGGACTGGCAGCTGCCCCTGTGGTCTGGGACGGGAAATAAAAAGTCAAATTAAAGGTGGGATGAATGCTGATCCTCTTAAAGCTTCATGGCAAAACCAGACGTGTGGTTTCAACCCTCATGGCTCAGAAATTAGCAGCAAATGGCGCTGAAACTGGTTCTGCTCTGGAGGTTATCCCCCAGGGTTTGGAGTGGAATCATATTTTGAAATGAAAACAAAGGAGGAAAAGTTGTATCCAGGCTGCTGATTGGAGGGAAACTCAATTTTTGCAGAAACCACAAATTAGGGGATTTATTTTTCTCACTGTAATTGAGCGGGTTTTGCTTTGTATTAACTTTCCCAACATGCAAAGAATACCTTGACATTGGTTCCTTTTATTTCAGTCCCAATAAAGAATCTCTTTTCTTTCTTTCTGCTTCCTCTCTTCACAAAAACAACAACACAACCACAACTTTTAGAGGTAAATTAAATACCGGAGGCAGGGTGGGTATTCTCTGATTTTTTACGTTATCACGAAGCAAGATTATAGGGAGGATTTTTTTAGAGCCTTTTGCTAAAAATATACAAAGAAATACAAAGAGGAAATGGGTGTGACGGACAGGAAAGGTTATAAAACTAAAACCTGACGCTGTGGTTATTTCCCATTTCTGCCCTGTTGTGTATGTTGTTGTTGTAGACTCTACACATCAGAATATATATGGTTTTCTTCAGTGTGCCGATGTGCTGTAATAGCAGCAATCGGCGCGCTGACTATTATCGCCCATACTTATTATTATTCTTCCGCCAGATTTTTGTCCCGCTACTAGTCCCGGAGCGTTGCCAACACCCGCACACAAAATACATCAAAATGTGTGTAATGATCGGGAAAGGTGGGCTATGACTTTTCTAAGAGATTTGCCGTGCGGTTTTCACAAAATTGGCAAAAAATGTCAAAAGTCTCTCATTGACTTGAATGGGAAATGTTCAGGAAATCTCTCAACATCACTCCAAACCCCCCCTCTTTGGGACCGTGCTGTATCTCCAGACTTTAACGTAGAAACATGATTAAAAGTTTAAACTGAAGACAAGACTTTGGTGTTTTTTGGGCTGAATGGGCGTTCAGATATCAAGCACGGGTTCTCCAGAATCCCAGTTTACGTATCGTCCCGCTTTCAGACCGGCTCAGATTGGGGAGATTAAAAAAAAATCATCTTGGTTCTCTCTCTATAACTTGCTCCCACGCCAACAATTCTAACTTGTCATGGACAATTTATAGATTAAAACGTAGATATTATTGTCTAGTTTTAGTTAATGTGCTCATTTATGCGATATGAATTATACTTTTCTCTCAGCGACCTTTCAAATGACAAGAGTTCCCAATCTTCCTCCATTCACCGCCATGTTAAACATCGTCCACATTTCTGAGCAGAACGCAGAGCGAAGCACTTTTTTAAGTTGCTGATATTCTTACAAATTTCTAGGTTTATCCACATGAATTTCATATGAATCTGTTCATAAAGGCCCTTTTTTATTGATATTTTTTATCCTTTTGGTGATATGATCATTTGTTTGAGCGCTTGTTCAGTGTCTGAATAGCTGGTGACACAGGTGACAGGTGCAGTCGTTATCTGATTACAGATCAAAGAGATGACATCACGTCCCTGTGTGCTTGTGTGTGCCCGTGCGCATGCCAGGAATGCACACACACACACACACACACACACACACACACACGGACTAACTGACCAACTGACTGACTCCTAACTGACTTTAGGCCTCAACACCATCAGCAGAGGAGGAGAGGAAGGAAGGGGAAGTTTGGGTCTGAAATAACAGACAGAAACAGAGCGATAGAACAGCACTAAAGCACAATTAAGTGGAAAATAAGTGTAAAAGGTTCAGATTTTATTTCTGCTCATGTGATATTCACTTTTATTTTTCTGGTTTGTCCACAGGTGACAGGGGAGAACGAGGGTTGAAGGGGGAGAAGGGCGATCGAGGAGACCAAGGAGAAAAAACTGGTAAGAGCTGATTTATTAATTAACTCTCACGTTCCAGAAGTCTCTCGTTAGCATCTCGGAGGCTACTTCAGACGTTCTTGACTCGGACTCAAACCATTTAGGACTCGGTCTTGCCTTGGACTCGACTAGTTATGGTCTTGGACTTGTCTTGGACTCGGTCTTGCCTTGGACTCGACAAGTCCTGGTCTTGGACATACCTTGGACTCAGCTTGACTCGGACTCAAACCTCTTTGGACTCGGTCTTGACTTGGACTCGACTAGTCCTTGTCTTGGACTTGTCCTAGACTTGACTAAGGTGGTCTTGACTACAGCCCTGAACGCCTGCACAGTCCCAGAGACTAAAGAGAGACAGCTCAGGACTTTTTGGGACTCATATATCTCTGTCACACCAGATCTGCTTTCCTTTTCAGAACCCTAACCCTAATCTCACGGTTTCTGACACACGATGAAGAACCACATGGTGTAGTGTACATCAAAAGGACTTAAAAACCCATCATGCATACACATATATCCTATGGGGGTAAACTGAAACCTTGTGCAAACCACCAATCTGGGTTCAGGTAGAAGAAAAACCCATTAATGACCCCCAAAACCACACGTTTCATTTTTCATTTTTCTTTCTTTGCTACATCATGATGGTTTCTCTCCATTTGATGAGAGATCGCATCAAGTGGACTCTACTGGACCATCTGCATGCGGTTTCGGCCCATTAAAGGACAAAGATCGGCGCTTTACTTCCATCCTTTACAAGGCGCAGACGTCGACAGGCAGACTGGGAACACATGTTCTAGGCTGTCAGAAATATCGCAGCGCCGGGCTCGGTTCTCGACACACACCCCATGACTCGGATCTTTTTACTCTTCAAAGCGTGCAGGGCATACCTGTCTGATTACCCAAACCAGGACCAGGACCAGGACGAGTGACCCAAGACCGCCGAAGTGTGCGTTCATGCACATGTGTTGGGTGTTGGCACAAAATCAACCTGCCATACACGACAGAACAGATCTTTAGCTCTTGAAAAGCTTTAACAGAACTAAAAAAGAGTAAAAA
>NW_022603796.1:0-23299 GCF_008692095.1 Etheostoma spectabile | reverse complement strand
TCACGCCCTCAAAGTTGAAGGTTTGGTATTTAGACTCTAAGTTGCAGACCCACAAAAAACCTTAGAAATAGAAAAAGTACTAATAGGAATGATGAATTAGAGTGAGATGATTGTCTAAAACAAAGTGTGAGGAGTGTTTTCTGTCTGCACTCACCTTCTAGTGAGGAGAACACATGGGAGCCGCAAGACCACCTGGACCTGACCTTATCACCGAGTACATGCAGGACACGAGGAGGAGGAGGAGGAGAGGAGGAGGAGGCAAGAGAAGGTGTCAGGAGGCCTCGGGAGACTCAGAGGAGCGAGGAGCAAGAGGAAGAGGAGGAGGTGAGTGAAGGAAAGAGTACTCCAGACTGAAGACTCCCAGAAATCTAATCTCAATATTAATGAATGCACAAAGAGGTTCACAAATGTCTTTTAGGATTTATATATTATACCATAATTCCTCAAAGAAGAACCGGTAGTCATTAACTCCGCCCTCTGATAGTGGTCGGGGGGCAACACGGCAATAAAGGCCGGGGGAAATCAAGTGGATAATCTCCTCAGGGCCTTTCATATAAGGTGCATTCAAGTTCATCGTAATGTACATTTCTACCAGTTTTAATTTAACAGATTATACATGCCAATGTCCAGTGATGAAGTTTTATTTAAGGTATGCTGGATATGCAAACCTACTTTTCAAAACTCGTCCTACGTTCACTGACCGATCTGCCTGAAACTTGGCATATAGCAATCTTGAGGTTGCTGTTACAGAACGTTACTGAATTAATTTTCTTTGTTCTCAAATGTGTAAATTACAAATATTATTTTTTTGTAAATAGAGACCCGCTTTTTTTTCATCCCGCTCTGAGACTCAGGACCAAATCTGTACAAAGGTTCATAAACAGTATATATATATATATTATATATTATATATATATATATATATATATATATATATATATATATATATATATATATTATATCTGAACTGCCCATGCGATCTTTACCATATTGGAAGTGTTTGATCTAGAGCCCTCCTAAGGCCACACATATAATGGTGTACTGATTGGTTTAAATGGGCGTGGCCCAGTACACCCCCAAAATCCTTTTTAGGAACAAACAAACAACTCAACAAAAATTCTTTTGATCTTGTCTTTTTGTGCTAGACGAAATGTCTTCAACGACCTTTAACCAAGTCCAGTTGCCCTTGATTTGAACCCTTCTTGGATACTATATCCTGGATGACTCAGAACCTTTACATACATCAAAGCTATTTTTTAAACCTCCATGATCACAACATATGCGCCCGTGTTTGTCGGTGGCATCAGTGATCCTCAGCAGTTTTATTTCAGAGCACAGCAGAAAGCTCTGCTGAGCTTCAGAAATGCTTTAGGAAATGTAGGTCGTGTGGACAATACCACATTACTTGCTCAATAAAAGAGGTAAACCTCTGAAAAGCTGTTTGATTCAGAAACCAGACACGCTGCTGAGAAGTAGTTAAACTTGTATTGTTACTGACCAATACTGCTGGTAATACAGATAGCAATACAGAAAGCTTTATTTGTCACGCGTGCACAGGTACACAGTGATATGATGGAGCAAGATGTAAGCCTTGGGGCCACAGCTATTTAAAGCACCGCCACGCACTCTCCAGAAAAGGATTAATGCAGACAGCAACATGGGATATTACATAAATTAACGTCAACACACAGTACATGTGGTTACATGAAGGGATCTTTTTTTTTTTTTAGGTGACTTGGGAGGGTGAAAAAAACAAAAGAGAGGTTTGAGGCAGTCAGTTCAAAGGGGGGAGGGGGGAGGGGCGTTATCTATGTTGTGGGTAAGATGGTGAGTGTGTGTATGTGAAGTATGAGGTGTCAGCTGTCTGTGTTGTACAGAAAGTTCAGTTCAATTCAGCCTTGTCCTTGGAGAGATAAGCCAGTGTGCAGGAGAAGACAGTAAGGCCAGCTGCAAGTTGTTTTTCCTCTTGGTTGAGGGGGGGGGGGGGGGGCAATAAGAAATCATTTTAATCTAATTTAGGTTGATTTGGTAGCATTTGTCCGGATCAATGTCCGTCAATCTCTCTCATCTTTAGCGTCATACGTATATCCAGTTCATGTAGTGAATTCGACGGTCCTTCAACCTTCATTGTCAGTCTGGTGGTTACCCTTAGCAACTCCCCAGACTGGGCCCCGATGGCGTCAACCCTCCTCTGAGCTTCCATGGCCCGGTCTGAGATGTTACGAGAGTTCACCGTTCTGAGCAACCCTCTGATGGAAAACCTTCAGCTTCTCGTTCACTTCATTTAAGCACTCTTTAAGTTCCCCAGACAGCTTTTGGGTGAATTTACTGGCGGCAGGAAGCAGAAGCAAGCCAAGATAAGAGGGGGAGAGTAGGAAAAGCACGACTGCTCTCGACAGAAGCAGGAAGTAGAAGTTTGATTTAGCAACAACAACGAGCTAAAACAAAAGGTCGAAGGTCAACTGGGGCCCCTCATTGCTAATATCTATCAGAGACAATGGTTCCAAATTACTTTACTGCAGTAGACCTAGTCCAGCATCATAAAGACAACATGATAACCCCTACAGATACAAGTGCAATGTAAAGATCTGTGGGAAAATGTTACATTTAAAACTTTCCCAGCACTAAAAATCCTGGGTGACCCCCCCCCCCCCCCCACCATGTGTTACCGCCTGGCTAAAGGCAATAAAAAGGGAGGCCACACATGAATTGATCAGAAGTAGTTTATTTATCACAAACTAACAAACACTGGATGTTAGACAGCTACAGCTGATTCAGAACGCTGCTGCTCGGGTCCTCACTAAGACCAAGAGACTGGATCACATCACTCCAGTTCTCACTAAGACCAAGATACTGGATCACATCACTCCAGTTCTCACTAAGACCAAGAGACTGGATCACATCACTCCAGTCCTCACTAAGACCAAGAGACTGGATCACATCACTCCAGTCCTCACTAAGACCAAGATACTGGATCACATCACTCCAGTTCTCACTAAGACCAAGAGACTGGATCACATCACTCCAGTCCTCACTAAGACCAAGAGACTGGATCACATCACTCCAGTTCTCACTAAGACCAAGAGACTGGATCACATCACTCCAGTCCTCACTAAGACCAAGATACTGGATCACTCACTCCAGTTCTCACTAAGACCAGAGACTGGATCACATCACTCCAGTCCTCACTAAGACCAAGAGACTGGATCACATCACTCCATCCTCACTAAGACCAAGATACTGGATCACATCACTCCAGTTCTCACTAAGACCAAGAGACTGGATCACATCACTCCAGTCCTCACTAAGACCAAGAGACTGGATCACATCACTCCAGTCCTCACTAAGACCAAGAGACTGGATCACATCACTCCAGTTCTGAAGTCTTTACACTGGCTTCCTGTGTCTCAAAGAATTGATTTCAAAGTACTTTAGCTAGTTTATGAATCACTTAACGGTTTAGGACCAAGATACATTTCTGATCTGCTACTACACTATGACCCCCCCAGACCTCTCAGGTCATCTGGGACAGGTCTAGTACTACACTATGACCCCCCCCAGACCTCTCAGGTCATCTGGGACAGGTCTACTACTACACTATGACCCCCCCAGACCTCTCAGGTCATCTGGGACAGGTCTACTTTCTGTCCCCGGAGTCAGAACTAAACAGGGTGAAGCAGCTTTCAGTTTCTATGCTCCTCATATCTGGAATAAACTCCCAGAAACCTGCAGATCCGCTGCTACTCTCAGTTCTTTAAATCAAGGCTGAAGACCTTTCTTTTTGATGCTGCATTTCTTTAATGTTTAATTTCTTATGCTGCACTGTAACTTTTATTCTTGTGTTTTATGTGTCTTAATGTTTTCATTTTTAACTGTTTATTCATGTGTTTTATTGGTTTTATTTCTTAAATGTTTAATTTCTTATGATGAATTTTGTTGAGGAAAGGAATAAGTATACGTATAAAAGTTGTGTAATACAGAGAAGGACAGATTCGAACGGTACATGTGTTTTATTCGTTTTATTTCTTTAATATTTAATTTCTTAAGATGATTTTTTTAGGAAAAGAATAAGTATAAAGGTTGTGTAATACAGAGAAAGACAGAAAGACAGACTCAAACGGTACATGTGTTTTAATGCTTTTATGTCTTTAATTTTTAATTTCTTATGTAATAACGAGAAAGACAGACTCGAACGGTACATGTGTTTTCTTAATTAGTGTGAAGAAGCCTTGCCTTACATTTTTCATAATGCAACTCCATAATGGGGATGTTGGCAGATAATTAAGAAAGGTAATGCATCAGTCAAACTATGTTAAACAGACATGCTCTACATGTGGACATAGTTTCTAGTTTAAGATAGATCACTACAGCGGCACCTCACTAACTCACTCTCTGTTTTTCTGTCTAGAAACGGACAGGAAGAGGAGTCAAACGTCACCGCTGTCAGCACTGTGACAAAACCTTCACAACATCACAACATTTAAAGATTCATCAGAGAGTTCACACTGGAGAGAAGCCAAACAGCTGTGATCAATGTGGGGCAGCTTTCACACAGCAGAGTCACCTAAAAAGACATCAACGCATTCACACTGGAGAGAAGCCGTACAGCTGTGATCAATGTGGGACAACCTTTTCTAGGAGTAGTCATCTTAAATCTCACCAACGTACACACACTGGAGAGAAGCTGTACAGCTGTGATCAATGTGGGGCAGCTTTCACACAACAGGGTCACCTAAAACAACATCAACGCATTCACACTGGAGAGAAGCCGTACAGCTGTGAACAATGTGGGAAAACCTTTTCTCATAGTGGTCACCTTAAATCTCACCAGCGCATTCACACAGGAGAGAAGCCGTACTGGTGTGAACAATGTGGGGAAACATTTTCTGAGGGTGGTAGCCTTAAAAAACACCAGCGCATTCACACTGGAGAGAAGCCGTACTGGTGTGAACAATGTGGGAGATCCTTTACTCACAGTAGTGGCCTTGAATCTCACCAGCTTATTCACACTGGAGAGAAGCCGTACTGGTGTGAACAATGTGGGAAAACATTTTCTGATGGTGGTAACCTTAAAAAACACCAGCGCATTCACACAGGAGAGAAGCCGTACTGGTGTGAACAATGTGGGAAAACCTTTTCTCGGAGTGATAGCCTTAAAAATCACCAGCGCATTCACACTGCCTCGTTGTGAACATGTTTCAGAGCCAAGCTGTTTCCTCCTCCTCATGCCCTGATAGCTGTGTTGTTATATTCTGATCTTCTCTCCACATTGAAGGCTGACCAGCAGTAACTCTATCTTCTGAACAGCATGTATGTTGTCCTGGCTACGACTACATATTACGCTCCTTCCCTTTGAAGGGGTAGTCCTGTCATTCATGTAAATAGTTTAACCCTCTGCTTTGAACCGGATCCCGCACGCTTCTTCAGTGGATCAGATTTAAGTCTGACTCTTTAGTCTCATTAAAACAGCTGGTTCGATTCAGGGTAAAGTTTAAGAGCTGAAGAAGGTCGTGTAATTTGGTCAAAAGCTCCAATTGAGAGACTGTAAGCCTTATGGTGAGAATAATCTGTTAAAGATGTGTTCCCATTATATGTTTGTGTCTGCCTTATACATATTCTTTTTACTATTCTTAGTGTAACATGATAATTCAGGGTGAAGTTTAACCTTGTGGACTTGAGAGGATCGTCCGCGAGCAAAACCAGCACCTCTGATTCATAGTTGAATCATTTAATAACCATAAAAGATAGAAACTTACCGATTGTTGTGGCTAAAAGCTAACAAGTAAGTGGTTACAGAGGTGTCTTCGGGGTCTTTCTAGCCTCTACAGGTGATTTTCTATCCAGCCTGGAACTTTTGCCCTTTTTCATCCAAGATTTATCCACTTGAAGTTTCATTTCTGCCGCTAGCTCCATGGTCTGTGTCTACTCTCTGTATGCCGACATACAGAGAGTAGAAAGCAAGCAACGTAACCAAAGAGTTCAGTGGGAAAGAGAGTGATCGCCCCATTCAAACTAGTCTAGTATGTGATCAAAGATACGGACAAGATAGATATCTACCGTTTTACAGAGGAGAATGGCATCACTGGTCTGAGATTTGGCATATATTTGGACCTTTTTTTGAAGAAATGTTAATTGTATGGGCTTTATATGAGTCATAACGTTTGTTTCTTTTGCATATAGGAGAACTGTTTTAGGTGTAATATCAATAGATGACATTATTATATTGATAATTGGCATATGTAAATGTCATGAGGGGAAAAAGTTCTGGACTTTCTTTGAAAAAATGTATGTATTTTGTCATCTGTGTAAGTTATGATTATTTTTTCAGTGTGACTCCCAAGACATGTGAGAAGTGTTTTTTATGTTTTACTGCTCTGTCTGGGATAACCATTCATATCTGTGAGATTCATGTTCTGTTTTATTTGTTTATTTATCTTTAAGGTCCTACAACCATTTTGAACATGCAAGTGACCTCACTGCAACCCAAATATTCTAATAACCCAGTTTGTCCTGAAAGAAATGATGTTCATATCGTGACTGTAGACAACAGGGTTGATGTTTTACAAGTTATTATAAAATAAATCCAGACGGACAATGAACTGTAAAAATGGCCTCAGGGCCCAGAGGGTTAAGAGCTGAAGAAGGCCGTGGAATTTGGTCAAAGCTCCAATAGAGAGAATGTAAGCCTTGTGTTGAGAATAATCTGTTAAAGATGTGTTCCCATTATTTGTTGGTGTCTGCCTTATACATATTCTTTTTATTATTCTTAGTTTAACGTGATCTTTTCTTACTTAGTATACCTTTTCATTTAATCTGTATTTTACATTTTAAATGAAGTCTTTGTATTTTCTGTTTGTCAACAAGGTTTAAGATCTGTTTAGTTTTGTTCTCTGTAACAATGAAAATTAGAAATGCATCATCTTACTATGATTTTTAATTAAACTGAACAAAAAATACCTAGTGGCGTTGTAAACTTTGTTGAAGTAGTTCCTTCAGGGGACTTTGGGTGAGGCGGCTTGGTGAAGGGTTCGCACCTCGCTCCCATCCTTTTCATCTCTGACCTTCCTTACAGTCCAGCCAAAGCGCTACAACGAACCATTTATATTATTATATATTATTATATATTTGGCAGCACCATGCCACGACCAGTGCATGTCCAGCAAGTCGAAAAAAGATGTTCCAAAGAAGAACCAATCTTTTTCAGCTCCTAGCTGAGGTCTACTGGACTCATCTTTGAGTTGTCGTGTTACAGTTTTACAGATTCTAGTCTCAGGAGTTGGTTATACGCGAGGCTCGAAGGCTTTGTGACAAGCTGACATACAAGGGTGTTCCGATCCACATCTTTCAGGACTACCTGTCCGAGGTGGTCGAGTAACGATCCGGATATTGAGATGTTCTGAAACCTCTCTATAACCTGGGCCTCAGACCTACACTGCGCTTCCCAGCCAAGTTGTTTATTAGAACCGAAGACGGACTGAAACGGCTAATTCCCCCTGAGGCCCCCAGGACCTCATCTCCTCTCGGCGCCGACTCAGCTCGGGATACAGGGAGGAGTGATTTTGCTTGGCAACATAACAGATGCGTCAATCCTGAGCTGCTATTGTTGCCTTAAGGTAACATCTTTTGGCTTTTCCACAGTGTTGCTACTCTTGTTTTCATGACTGCTCGTATAACTGTACAGAGTCTTTTATTTGTTTTTCTTTTTGAGTGCTGTGTCTTGAGCATGTGATGCTGCCATGCTGGCCTATTTAAGTTGTTGTTGCTCTGATGTTGGACTGTTCGTTAACCGTTGACCGACAAGCAGGTAACGGAGTCTCATTTCATTGTCCGGGAGCCTCTGACACGCTGAACACGGACAGCTGTAGGCTTGTACCGGTTAATGTTCTGGCCATTGTCACTTTTGAAAGCTCCTGCGAGACTGACGAGCCCACAGCGACGTCTACACTACCGTTCAAAAGTTTGGGGTCACCCAAACAATTTTGTGTTTTCCTGAAAAGTCCTACTTATTCACCACCATACGTTGTGAAATGAATAGAAAATAGAGTCAAGACATTGACAAGGTTAGAAATAATGATTTGGATTTGAAATGAGATTTTTTTTACATCAAACTTTGCTTTCGTCAAAGAATCCTCCATTTGCAGCAATTCCAGCGTTGCAGACCTTTGGCATTCTAGCTGTTAATTTGTTGAGGTAATCTGGAGAAATGTCCCCCCACGCTTCCAGAAGCAGCTCCACCAGTGGGATTGGTTGGATGGGCACTTCTTGGTACCATACGGTCAAGCTGCTCCCACAACAGCTCAATGGGGTTCAGATCTGGTGACTGCGCTGGCCACTCCATTACCGATAGAAGACCAGCTGCCTGCTTCTGCTCTAAATAGTTCTTCACCATGTGGAGGTGTGTTCAGGGTCATGGTCCTGTTGTAGGATGAAACTGGCTCCAATCAAGCGCTGTCCACTGGGTATGGCATGGCGTTGCAAAATGGAGTGATAGCCTTCCTTATTCAGAATCCCTTTTACCCCTTACAGATCTCCCACCTTACCAGCACCAAAGCAACCCCAGACCATCATATTACCTCCACCATGCTGAACAGATGGCGTCAGGCATTCTGCCAGCATCTTCTCATTTGTTCTGCGTCTCACAAACGTTCTTCTTTGGGATCCAAACACCTCAAACTTGGATTCATCCGTCCACAACACTTTTTTCCAGTCTTCCTCTGTCCAGTGTCTGTGTTCTTTTGCCCATCTTCATCTTTTTCTTTTATTGGCCAGTCTCAGATATGGCTTTTTCTTTGCCACTCTGCCCTGAAGCCCAGAATCCCGCAGCCGCCTCTTCACTGTACATGTTGACGCTGGTGTTTTGCGGGTACTATTTAATGAAGATGCCAGTTGGGGACCTGTGAGGCGTCTGTTTCTCAAACTAGAGACTCTAATGTACTTATCTTCTTGCCTCCCACTTCTTCTTCTACTCTGGTTAGAGCCTGTTTGTGCTGTCCTCTGAAGGGAGTAGTACACACCGTTGTAGGACATCTTCCATTTCATAGCAATGTCTCGCATGGAACAGCCTTCATTTCTAAGGACAAGAACAGACTGTCGAGTTTCAGATGAAAGTTCTCTTTTTCTGGCCATTTTGAGCGTTTAATTGACCCCACAAATGTGATGCTCCAGAAACTCAATCTGCTCAAAGGAAGGTCAGTTTTGTAGCTTCTGTAACGACCTAAACTGTTTTCAGATTAGGGTGACCAGACGTCCCCGGTTTCCGGGGACAGTCCCCGATTTTGGCGAACAGTCCCCGGCTGGATCTGTCCCCGGAAATGTCCCCGGTTTTCACTGTGACTGAAAGACCCGAAATTGGAATGAAAGAAAGAAAAAACTGACAAAACGTAGCCGATAATCGCTCACCCTGCACCCGCAGACTCCAGACAGCCAGAGACAGCGCTGCTCAGGGACGTTTTAGAAGCCTTTATAATCACTGATTATTTACATGGAGTCTGGTGGGTTTAGTGAACGCAATTTCTCGGAATTTTATGTTTTAAAAAGGATCTTAATCTTTAACAGAAAGGTCGACCTCCTTAGAAATCCTTTCATAATGTTGTCAGACACTTAGAATATTAATCTGAGTCTGTTAGCAGCTAAACAAGCACTTTTATGAACGTAAATACAAGCTGGACAATTATCCTATTAACTTACATTGTAGCCTGTTTCTGCCGACTGGAGCGATCTCGTTTAATATCAATGTCAAAGGAAAATATGTCCTCAATAGTTTTTATTGTATCTGATTCTCAATGAGCTGTTCCAGAAACAAGCCTTGAGCAATAAAGCAAAAGTTGTCAGATAAATGTAGTTCAGTAAACATTACAACATTATGAAATATTGAGACTTTCTATCTTGAAATATTAGGACTTTCTAGCTTGAAATATTAGGACTTTATAGCTTGAAATATTAAGACTTTCTATCTTGAAATATTAGGACTTTCTAGCTTGAAATATTAGGACTTTATAGCTTGAAATATTAAGACTTTCTAGCTTGAAATATTAGGACTTTATAGCTTGAAATATTAAGACTTTCTATCTTGAAATATTAGGACTTTCTAGCTTGAAATATTAGGACTTTCTATCTTGAAATATTAATACTTTCTATCTTGAAATATTAAGACTTTCTATCTTGAAATATTAAGACTTTCTATCTTGAAATATTAGGACTTTCTATCTTGAAATATTAGGATTTTCTATCTTGAAATATTAGGACTTTCTATCTTGAAATATTAGGACTTTCTATCTTGAAATATTAGGACTTTCTATCTTGAAATATTAGGATTTTTTATCTTGAAATATTAGGACTTTCTATCTTGAAATATTAGGATTCTTTATCTTGAAATATTAGGACTTTCTATCTTGAAATATTAGGATTTTTTATCTTGAAATATTAGGACTTTCTATCTTGAGGTGTAGTGGAGTGGAGTATGAAGTAGCAGCAGGGGGGGGGTCTAGGATCATACTTTGGGGGGGGGGGGGCTAGGTCTAGTGTCCCCGTTTTAGTTTACAAAGTAAAACATCACTTGTTTTGGAGGTAAGTACGCTTCAGAGCTGAAAATGTCCCCGGATTTTGTCTGAGAAATCTGGTCACCTTATTTCAGATGTGTGAACATGATTGCACAAGGGTTTTCTAATCATCAATGAGCCTTCTGAGCCAATGAGCAAACACATTGTACCATTAGACCACTGGAGTGATAGTTGCTGGAAATGGACCTCTATACACCTATGGAGATATTGCACCAAAAACCAGACATCTGCAGCTAGAATAGTCATTTACCACATTAGCAATGTATAGAGTGTATTTCTTCAAAGTTAAGACTAGTTAAAGTTATCTTCATTGAAAGTACAGTGCTTTTCCTTCAAAAATAAGGACATTTCAATGTGACCCCAAACTTTTGAACGGTAGTGTATTTCTATGACAGCCTTCCTCATGTCCGAGCTTGTTTCCATGACTCCCTGCTCCACTGCAGCAGCAGAACAGGCCTCCATGTAGACCCCTAACCAGGGATGTAGTGGAGGCTAAACGCACCTAAACACCGTTTATGCACCTCTCAAAATTCGGAAATGGCGTTTACCCACCTCCAAAGTGTGTTTATCCACCTCTGAATAACCTGTTGTTTTAGTTTCATATTGTTCATTATTAGTTTCAGAGCTTGTTAAACCTAAGACGAAGTCTATCATATTGCGCTGCATTACTGTCAGTGTTGACCAATCTCTTGCGGTGTTTGGGGTATCGAGCCCCCAACATCGCTTTCCAGGCAGCGCTGCCTGGAAGGTACTAGGATTGGGCAATGGTTGGGTGCCTTGAAGTTGACGTTCGGGGCTCAGAACATCAAGCAGGAAGCAACAGACTATTTAAAGATTCATCAGTCACACTAACCTACATTAGGCTACATGTCTCATGTAGTTAATGATGAATGGGTTTTAAAAATGGATATCCGTCATTTTTTTAAGCGCCGTCAAGACAGCAGCCGTCCTCCTGATGCCAGCAAACGGTCTCGGAAAGAAGCCCAAAGTGAGTGAGCTCGGAAAACAGGACTCAACTTAATGTTTTTGAAGTTAATTTGGTTAATGGCAGATGCATGCCACTGACTCAAAAAGCCACGGCATTGATTAGGTTAGCCTAGCCCTTTCAGACAGGAAGTTGCAGGTCACCTAGCTACCTTTTCCCATGAGTGAAATTCAGGACATATTGTCTGGTAAATAACTGGATGTTATTTCATTCTCTGGCCACAAGAAGCTCCCGTCGATAGTCAGCTAGCTAGTTATTGTTGTCGCTCTAGCTGTTCGGTTTTGCGGGTATGGTAAACGTTTCTATGGTAACAGCGAGTTGGACCAATCAGAAACGTTGCTGTTACGCTTAGGGTTGTGGGTAATGTAGTTTTTCTACGTAAGACAGTGGATAATTGTTTTTCTTATGTTTCTAGCTAGATCAGGAGCAGAAACTGGGTCAGTCTACCTCGGATGGTTCATAAATTATGGCTGATATTTCTTATGGCGAAAATCAATGGGGTTTTTACTATCTATATAATATATAAATACTGATTGTTTGACCTATGAGGGAACAACCAGTAATAAATGACAGCCTATAGCAATGTCATCAGGATACACCAGTAGGCCGTGGCCCCCCTTATCGGTGATCGGGTTGTGGTCCACCTGATCACAGAATTTATAGTTTACCCACCTCTTTTTTTACCACTACACCTCTGCCACTAACTGGTGCTGTGACCCAGAACCACCACTAGATGGATCCCAACACTAAGGAGTGATGAGACAGAGTTCCTGTCCTGCTGCCACGCCCACCACCAAACTAACTGAATCACAGCAACAGCCTTTTTCACTTTAGTGGAAAGATTTTTCTAAAAACAAAAATTGGAAGTTATTCGTTCCAATAGCACCAAAAGAAGGATCATGATTTTTTGCAATTTGCTAAACAACTCTTAGTGAAACCGAGTCCCTCTCCTTGGTGCTTCATAGAGAAACCTGTTGGGGGGCTCTATAGAGAAAAAGCAACAAGCAAATAGCGAATAAATGGCCGGAACTAAAAAACGCCATTTTAAATTTCTAGTACTACTATTACTAGGCCTTTCACCTTGAGCCCCTGCCACTCAAAATGTTAACTTAACAAAACCCTTTATATTAATAAAAGAGAATGCATGTGCACATGTTGAAACAATCTGACAATCATAAACTATGAGAGCATATATTCTTCATGTTGTAGGGAAATATGAAAGAGAGAAATGAAATTCAGTTCTTTATAAAGCCCTACTTCCTGTTCCTCCCTTAAGGGATTGGTAACCCTAAGAATCCTGAAAGTGATAACCATCAAAAAGCCTTAACAGGTAAGGTAGGACGTCAAACCAATTTAAACAATAGTCAAGGACACCACAAGTAAACACAAATGCAATTGTAAATGAAGGGTTTATTATTAAAGGTGAAAAAAATCCAAACCATCATGGCCCTGTGTGAAAAAGTGATGCCCCCTAACCTAATAACTGGTTGGGCCCCCTTAGCAGCAACAACTGCAACCAAGCGTTTGCGATAACGTGCAATGAGGCTTTACAGCGTCCTGGAGGAATCTTGGCCCACTCAGCTTTGCAGAATTGTCCTAATTCAGTTACATTAGAGGGTTTTTTGAGCATGAACGGCCTTTTTAAGGTCATACCACACATCTCAATAGGATTCAGGTCAGGACTTTGGCTAGGCCACTCCAAAGTCTTCATTTTGTTTTTCTTCAGCCATTCGGTGGTGGACTTGCTGGTGTGTTTTAGGATCATTGTCCTGCTGCAGAACCCAAGTTCGTTTCAGCTTGATACACGAACAGATGGTCGGACCTTCTCCTTCAGGATCTCTTGGTAGACAGCAGAATTCATAGTTCCTTTTATCACGGCAAGTCTTCCAGGTCCTGAAGCAGCAAAACAGCCCCAGACCATCACACTACCACCATCATATTTTACTGTTGGTATAATGTTCTTTTATGAAATGCTGTGTTCCTTCTACGCCAGATATACTTGGACACACACCTCCAAAGAGTTCCACTTTTGTCTCATCGGTCCACAGAATGTTGTCCCAAAAGTCTTGGGATCATCAAGATGTTGTTGTGGAGTAATTGAGACGAGCTTTGATGTTCTTTTTGCTAAGCAGTGGTTTTCTCCTTGGAACTCTGCCATGCAGGCCATTTTTGCTGAGTCTTTTCCTGATGGTGGAGGCATGAACGCTGACCTTAACTGAGGCAAGTGAGGCCTGCAGTTCTTTGAAGTTGTTGTGGGGTCTTTTATGACCTCTTGGATGAGCTCTTGGGGTAATTTTGGGTGGCCGGCCACTCCTGGGAAGGTTCACCACTGTTCCATGTCTTCGCCATTTGTGGATAATGGCTCTCACTGTGGTTTGCTGGATTCCCAAAGCTTTGGAAATGGCTTTATAACCCTTTCCAGACCGATAGATCTCAATTACTTTCTTTCTCAATTGTTCCTGAATTTCTTTAGGTCTCGGCATGATGTGTAGCTTTTAAGGATCTTCTGGTGGATCTTACTGTGTCAAGCAGCTCCTATTTAAGTGATGCCTTGATTGTGAACAGGTGTGGCAATAATCAGGCCTGGGTGTGGCTAGAGAACCTGAACTCAGGTGTGGACAACCACAGTTATAGTATGTTTTAACAAGGGGGGCAATCACTTTTTCACACAGGGCCATGATGGTTTGGATTTTTTTTCACCTTTAATAATAAACACCTTCATTTACAAATTGCATTTTGTGTTTACTTGTGTTGTCCTTGACTATTGTTTAAATTGGTTTGATGTTCCGAAACACTTAAGTGTGACAAACATGCAAAGGAACAGGAAATGAGGAATGGGGCAAACACTTTTTCACACCACTGTAACTTCTTCCCCGGAGTTCTTGTGCTTTCTTGCAGATTTCCTTGGATTGGGGCAGCACCTGGATCGTGTTCCCAGCTGCTGCCCTGGTCCTGCTAAATGCATTAAATACATTGTTTAAAAAATAAAAAATACGACTGTATAAGAGCTTAAATGTGTCTGGCACCTGTTAGATCACAAGAATCATTTCCACATCTCCAACACAGAACACAGTAACAAACAGCAATGATTAGCCCCTCCCCTCAGGCAGGTAGGAGGGAAGAAGCAGGAAATAAAATCCCTTTTCTAATTGGCTGACATCTGTTGGACAGGCTTTGACGTAGTGTTAGACTTGAGACCTGGACTCTGGACTTCTGAAGGTGTGTTGGCGTCCTCGGATCAGATGCACACAGACGCCCAGACGGACGAGGAAGAAAAGTAAAGAGCAGCTTGGTCTCTGCCGGCGTTTCCTGGACACACGGAGGTGGACAGAGTCTGGAAGTGGACCTGAAGAGTTCAGCAGGTGAGAATCCTACCAGAGGAATGTGGAAATGTCTGATAATCAGGATCACTTTGATCACATCGTGATGTGTCGCTGTTTAACTGGACAGTAGAAAGGGTTCTTCATGCTGATTGGCTGATTCAAAACATCGATTTGATGCTTGCAGATGTTCTTCAGAACTTCTCTCTGAGGTAAATGACGTAGATCTGGTGCTGAGTCCTCGGCCCTAAATAGCCGATAGTAAGAGGCTTCTGAACCCTTTCTAGATGGACCAGAGCCAGCCAAGGGTGGGAGGGAACTTAGTGGCTGCTGAGGGCCCCTCAGCTGTCAGGGCCCTTCAGGAAGAGAAAATGTAAAAATAATAATTAGGGCTGAAGCACCGAGACGCTATGTCATTGAATGAGGACCGACGGGTTAGTTAATGAGTAGTTACTGATTAACTGTGATCCAGCACTAATGATGAGGGACTGTATTATGCTTCATACTGAGTGGTTAATCATTAATGACTGATTATACAACAGTAGATCCATCCAGACGATGTGATTGGTCAACATTTAGAACGAGCTCAGATCACACACCCAGAGCCATTTGAGCACCCGGCGCATCACTTAAAGTATCACTCCGCCATTTCTGTCAACATTAATAATAAAAACAGTTTGAAAACATTAGTATTCATGTAAGTTATTGAGAACCACACTGAACGCGCAGCATCTCTCCAACTAGTCTATAAGAGATTCATGGGATTGAAAGACTTATTTGCTACAACGCTCTGAAGTTAAGTTTCATTGGAAATGTTTTGGGTCAGCTGTGCCGGTGACGGAGCATCTCACAGACGTACAGAAGATAAAGGATTTCTCTCAGCAGATATTGCAGTTGTAACAGGATGGAGCGAGCAAAGCAGTTTGGTGATTATATTACGGTAATTATTCAGTTTGGGAAACCCCAATGATCTCTACAAAGCTAACGTTAGCTTACAATAGCTGGCTGACTAAACAGGGAGGGACTAGATATCCTCTCTCTTGATTATTTATTTTGAGACCAAATTGCCCCACAATATGAATACAGTTAGATTATAATACTGTAATATATATATGTACTTTTATGTTGTTGGTAATAGTTGTTGTATGGGTTAGCAGTGCGTGCTCACATGTCTCTCAGCAGAGTCAGCAGCTGTCTCGTGTTCCCAGTAACGACGAGTGGAGCTCACAAAGTAAAGGTCCTCTCCTGCTGTAATCTCCACTTCTTTTACAGTCGTCTTGTTAAAATGTTTTCTGCCATAAAAGCAACCCTCGGCCCGGCTGCTCCTCCATGTAATGCTGCGGCTTGCTGGTCTCGTGTGCAGGTCATGAGTCAGATTTAATCAGCACCAGGAAACAAGTTAGATTTAAATTTCCACTGACTTCCCTGCTGAGATTTGAGGGAGTGTAAATGTAAATGTAAATGTGCTGTATTTATAAAGCGCGTTTCTAGTCTTAAAGCTTCAGTAGGTAAATTTTGTAAAAATGTATTTTTTACATATTTGTTAAAACTGTCACTATGTCCTGACAGTAGAATAAGAGACAGATAATCTGTGAAAAATCAAGCTCCTTGTCTCCTCCCTGTGCTCTGCTGCCACTTGCAGAAAAAACCCGCTCCCGTCAGAAACAGCCACTCAGAGCCAGGAGGACTGTCTTAGCAGTGTCAATCACTCGTGTACGCGCTGCTCATTCCTCCCCCGCACAGCGCGTAACAGCTCAAGATTGCTAGTGCACTGCAGCTGTGCTAATCGCGGAGAAACACTTTTCAGGAAAACTGCCAATTTCTCGAGTGACACCTGCTCAGAAAACAAAGACGGGCAAACAGAAGAAGACCGATGATGAAAAGCGAGCTAAAAAGACAGAATTAAACCGAGCCTGAAATAAAACGAGGGTCAACATCGAAGCGGCTTTTCAGAGGTGGAGGGAGCTACGCCTACTGGAAGGATTCAACACGGATTCTGAGCTAGCGTTAGCCACATTTCTGCTCGACATGTAAGTATCCCTGCATGATTTGTTTAATTTTTAAAGAACAAGCGAACACAACTAAGATATCGACGGTTACAGTACACTGGTGATAGCGCAAATCTAATTTAACTCTGTTGCTTGTTGCTAAATCTTACAGTTAGCTTGTAGCACGGCAGGACTGTTGTAGCAGGTGAAGATTAGCTTTACTTGCTAACTCCTTCACCCTCAGTATAAGTAATATTGTTTCGATGCCTACATTTAGTAAGCCAAGAGGTGTTTTTGTCGATCACAATAACTGTAGCTATGGTTAAACTACTTTTATTGTGCGCTGTCCCTGTCAACGTTTGGCAAGGCAGACTTCTACTTTTGATTATTTTTTAACATACACGTTTTCTTCCCCCTAAGGATGTAATTCGTAAATCAAATGTCTGACACAAATTCTATATGCTCCTTCAACAAGTCAGACATGGCCCAGACACAGAGGCACGTGAAGGAATCGTCTTTCAGTCCAAATCAAAATGTTCAGGATTTCCTTGTGCAGTAGTACTTTGCAAAAAAAGCTGATTTATTTTACCCATATGCAAAATAAAACCTAAGATATATTTCTAATATGTTGTTATTCCTTGGCTTATTGAGCTTCCACACTGATTCATCATTCCTACTGAAAGTTTACTGTTTTAAATTGATCCAAAAGGTAATTCAGTAATGTATTGTGTAACGTGCTACTTTTGTTCACACAAAGTGTGAGCGATTACATAAAAAATAATTTTAAACCCTTTATTGAAAAAATTTACAACACTTTTAATACAAATATTTTAAATAAGCAATTTTTTTACATAAGCTATACCCTCCTCAGAATAAATCCCCTGCATTGTCCATGAGGATGTGGAAAGCATCGGTGGCCCTGCTTACTAGTCTGCGCGTTCACGGCAGGCTCCGCTGTGGGGGAGGAGCTGTGGAGGGGGGGCTGTAGCGCAGCAGAGAGCAAGGGGGAGGGACCTGTAAGGTGTGCTTGTTCAAATTTTTTGGCTAAGTCCACGTTTTCTCAGAACTCCCTACTGCAGCTTTAACGACTACGCAACACGCTTTTACATCCTACTGGAAACATTTACACACACACATTCATACACTGTGGCCGAGGCTGCCATACACCACCTGCTCATCAGATATACATTCATACACATTCACACTCCAATACGCAGCATCGGAGGCAAGTCGGTGTTCAGTGTCTGGCCCAAGGACACTTCGACATGGGACTGCAGGGCCAGGGATTGAACTCCCAACCTTCGGCAGG
Source organism: Etheostoma spectabile (assembly GCF_008692095.1). NCBI lineage: Eukaryota > Metazoa > Chordata > Actinopteri > Perciformes > Percidae > Etheostoma > Etheostoma spectabile. The sequence continues at coordinate 5,138 of NW_022603796.1, read as the reverse complement.
CAACCGCTCTACCACTGAGCCACTGTCACGTCTCCATCAGCCTGAACACCTGATTCTCTGAACCTGGATCAGCTGGTTGTTCTCTGACTCTACAAAACTACTCAGAGCCGTTAGTGAAGGTAGAGAGTTGTTTTTAATTAACCCGTTTGCGCCAGATGCTTCGCGACGACACATCTACCGCCGGTTACTGCGTTGCGCAACTCTGAACCTCCTGCCGGCTGCTGCGTGGCGCAGCATTTTGTATTCGTCGGTCTTTCCATGACGCGTGCGGCAGAGAACGCACTGTCATTGGTTCAAATACACATGAGGCGGGTCTTGTTGGCTATTTCAAGCCATGTGACCACCAAAATGTACCGTAGTTTGCTGAAAATCACGTCAATCAACCAGACGTACATGTGCGTTTGTTTATGAAGTTTTGAGAGACGAGCGAGAAAACGGCTCCGACAGAGGAAGTGGTAGATGATGATGATGATGATGAAGATTATGATGAAGACATCCTCCCTCCCAAACTCCTCCCTATCTTCCACCTCAATGTCCCCCCCCTCGCTGTCTAAATCCTCCTCTGATCGCCTCGGAGACGTTTTCTCGCTCGTCTCTCAAAATATTCATAAACAAACGCACATGTACGTCTGGTTGATTGACGTGATTTTCAGCAAACTACGGTACATTTTGGTGGTCACATGGCCAAGAAGACCCGCCTCATGTGTATTTGAACCAATGACAGTGCGTTCTCTGCTGCACGCGTCATGGAAAGACCGACGAATACAAAATGCTGCGCCACGCAGCAGCCGGCGGGAGGGTCAGAGTTGCGCAACGCAGTTACCGGCGGTAGATGTGTTGTCGCGAAGCATCTGGCGCAAACGGGTTAACCAACCTCCACTTGGTTTTAGGTATGTTGCCAGCAGGGTGCGCTGCAGCAGCAGAGATAGTTAAAGTATGACTCCTGGAAATGAGGGTAGAGTCTTTTTAAATGAGTCAGCAAGCTAACAGCAAAGCCTCAATTTACTCTTAATGTTCTCAAATTTAATTTATGAATTAATTTGAATTTGTTTTATTAATCCCCAGTGGGGAAATTCCAATTTACACTCTACGTACACACTTTGTTAGTAATCACACACAGGCCTGAACTACACACATGCTCAGGTGGCATCTCTCCAGCCACCAATCCACACTCCGTACTTTCTAAACTTTTTGGTCCGTACGGGGACATGAACCAGTGACCCTCCGGTTCCCAACCCAACTCCCTACAGACTGAGCTACTGCCACCCCAAACTAAGAGATGTTCTCCTCTCATCCTAAAACGGTCAGAAATCTAATCCAGATGCAATGAATGGATGCAGAGGAGGAAATAGTGCCCTTCTCCCCAGAATCATCTTGAGGAGATTTATTTATTTATTTTTACTTCAGAACGTAAATGCTGAGAAATTATCTAATTTATGGATCCATATCGAAAAATGAATAAATAGATACCTGTAGGGGGCAAACTTATGGGAGAGTCCTCCACTCATTCCAATCAGATGTGTTAAGCTTAAAGAATTGTTATACGACATAAGACCAGTTTGGACCTGTCATTAAGACTTAAGCCCAGTTTGGTGAGAGTGAACTCGGTATCAAGGTGATTAAGAGTTTTGGGCAGATAATGTTACGTGTTGCTAAGTAACCGTAATTATTCTATGATGTGGGACGTTTTGGCCAAAATTAGCCTTTTTATGTTCAGTTGAGTCCGATTTAATCAGCACCAGGAAACAAGTTAGATTTTAATCTCCGCTGACTTCACTGCTGAGATATGAGGGAGTGTCCCAACGAGAGCTGCTTTGATTGACAGGTGTGTGTCACAACCTTCATCCCATCAAAAGTGTAGATCTGTCTTGGTTTTCAGTTGCTCCTGCCAGTGAGCCCTCAGGCCTTTAAGATAATAACTCTGTCTTTTCATTAGACGAGCTTATGGCGTTTTTCCACTGCGTGGTGTACTCAACTCACCTCGACTCTACTCGCCTTTTTTGGTTTTCCATTATGAAAAAAGTCCCTGTGTTATAAAGAATGAAAACGTACCTCCAAATTCTGACTGACATCTCCCTTGCCAAGTTCATCCCAACTCATTAGAACTAGTTTTAAAATTACTTTTTGCATTCATGGCCCATAAAGTGTGAAAATGATAAGTAATTTCTGCGTAAAATGAGGAGAAAGTATTATTAGTTTTGGTTTATAATAGACTGATATATGTCAGATATTAGTCAGGATATCACCAGGGGAAAACAAACTGATGTTTTTCTTTCACAAACAAACAGAGCAAACCTATTTTGTGGAGAATTGTCTTGAAAACGGGTGAAATTAGACTCAAGGAAAACATCAGGGTTAATGAAAACTCAGTAGGCCTACCCCAGGGCCCTGCTGCACTAAAGTAGATAACCAGGATGAACAGGTGGAGCTATGTCCAGCCAGGTGGAGATAACCAGGATGAACAGGTGAAGCTATGTCCAGCCAGGTGTAGATAACCAGGATGAACAGGTGAAGCTATGTCCAGCCAGGTGTAGATAACCAGGATGAACAGGTGGGCTATGTCCAGCCAGGTGTAGATAACCAGGATGACAGGTGGAGCTATGTCCAGCCAGGTGGAGATAACCGGATGAACAGGTGAAGCTATTCCAGCCAGGTGGAGATAACCAGGATGAACAGGTGGAGCTATGTCCAGCCAGGTGGAGATAACCAGGATGAACAGTGGAGCTATGTCCAGCCAGGTGGAGATAACCAGGATGAACAGGTGGAGCTATGTCCAGCCAGGGGAGATAACCAGGATGAACAGGTGGAGCTATGTCCAGCCAGTGGAGATACCAGGATGAACAGGTGGAGCTATGTCCAGCCAGGTGGAGATAACCAGGAGGAACAGGTGGAGCTATGTCCAGCCAGGTGGAGATGACCAGGATGAACAGGTGGAGCTATGTCCAGCCAGGTGGAGATGACCAGGATGAACAGGTGGAGCTATGTCCAGCCAGGTGTATGCAGCATATGTTTCCCCCAATGAGCAGCAACTTCTAATAGAAAGTAACAAGGAGGTGAAGCAGAAAGGGAAACAGACGATAGCGACCGACTGAATGTGTAAGGATGTAAAAATATCTCCTTAGCCGACTAGTCACAACACATTTATACCAAGATGTGCTACACTGTGTTTAAATTAATACATTTAATGTGTTGGTTGTATTGCTGTCTCTGTTTTATGAGATAAATGTTCTGGTTTTACTGTAAAGTGTCTTTGACTAGCCTACCATGTAAACACAATATATATAAAATGAATTATTATTTAGCCTACTTATTAATGTTCCTGGGGGATGGACCCTAAGGACTCTAGGCTTCATTTCAAACCCTTATTTACAACGCCAGAACATGTTTCACAACCATCCGCACAAATCTCTATAAGCTATATCTAATTCTTTGTACAATTAATGTTCATACAGAACAATCAGAAAGGGACAACAACTAGAAGTGACTACAATACACGCTGTGAGCTAATACAGTACACGCCAAAGGTCTGGACCCACCTTCTCATTCAATGTGTTTCCTTTATTTTCAGGACTATTTACATTGTAGATTCTCACTGAAGGCATCAAAACTATGAATGAACACATGTGGAATTATGTACTTAACAAAAAAGTGTGAAATAACTGAAAACATGTCTTATATTCTAGTTTCTTCAAAGTAGCCCCCCTTTGCTCTGATTACTGCTTTGCACACTCTTGGTCACTGGTCTAATGTCCTTTCCTTGTGTTTCTTGGTCCAAACAAATCTCTTCTGCTTGTTGCCTCTCCTTAGCCGTGGTTTCCTAGCCTTGTTGCCTCTCCTTAGCCGTGGTTTCCTAGCCTTGTTTCCTCTCCTTAGCCGTGGTTTCCTAGCCTTGTTTCCTCTCCTTAGCCGTGGTTTCCTAGCCTTGTTTCCTTTCCTTAGCCGTGGTTTCCTAGCTGCTATTTGACCATGAAGGCCTGATCCAGTCTCCTCTAACCAGTTGTTCTAGAGATGTGTCTGCGGCTAGAACTCTGTGTGGTATCATCTGGTCTCTAATCTAAGCTGCTGTTAACTTGTGATTTCTGAGGCTGGGGACTCAGAGGAACTCATCCTCAGCAGCAGAGGGGACTCTGGGTCTTCCTTTCCTGGGGCGGGGGGCGGCCCTCATGTGAGACAGTTTTGTTGTAGTGCTTGATGGTTGGCGGGGGGGGGGAAACCATTCAGGTCAGCACTACCTCATGAAGCTCATGAGATAAACACAAGGGTTTGCAGCGCTATCATAAAAGCAAAGGTGGTGGAGGGGGTGGGGGGGGGGGACTGGAAGAAACTAGAATATGAGACATGTTTTCTGTTTTGCACACTTTTTTGTCAAGTACATAATCCACATGTGTTCATTCATAGTTCTGATGCCTTCAGTGATAATAAGAAGCGTTGTGGTGTTCCCGGTGAGATGAATGATAACTCCACTACATAAGTATATAGACCACGTTATTGGTCCAGGGATGGGAGACTTACTGAGAAGGTTATGAAACCAAAGTAAGTTCTAATAAAAAAACATTAGGCCTACATATTTTCTTTATTAGAGAAGGACAAGCAAAAAGAAAATGAAGTCATGAAGTTATTGGTCTCTGACCAGTCTGCCTTTAATATCATATCTGGGAATACCGCTGCATTGTCCCACTTAATCTCCGGAGCATCCTGTATAAACCTGAACCTGAGACCACAGACGTCACACTGCTCATCTCTACTATTACAGAGAGAGCGGACACTGGGATAAACAGGTCTGCAGGTCATCTGGCGACCTGGCTGTCTCCATGGTTACTTGGCAGGGTTTAATTAAACCTGGTTTTGTGCAACCAAGTCCAAGCTAAATTCATCCAGGATAACTTGAATATCCCGGATTAATCCCTTATCCTGGTTTCGTGCTACAGGCCCCTGGTTAACAATGATTTCCTGGTAAAATGAAGGTTTGGGATTCAATTTTCTTTCAGTTTGACAAAACTTTGTGATTTCAGCAGGAGCCACGAGACGGCAGTGGATCTTTTCAATGCTTTGGAGGATTAGGAGGAGTTGACATTATGAAATTCAAATGGTACTGCAGCAAGAGAAGTTCTGGAAGGCTTCCAAAGCATCAAAGTGTC
>NW_022603795.1:0-2990 GCF_008692095.1 Etheostoma spectabile | reverse complement strand
GTAGTTACTGTCTACGTTGAGTGACCTAGATTATTGAGAACAAGTATTTTCAGCATTTACCCTGATGACAAGTCAGGTAAATACTGGCATGGCTATAAGTGTGTGTTAAATGCTTTGAGCAATACAACACATCTTCGTAGCATCCATGTTTTCCACATTACGACTTAAAGTCCATGCACATTGACTTTGCCACTAGGGCATTGAGAAGCATGTGATGCACTACAAAGATCTAAGAGTTTTAGTGATCTTCCCGATCAACTCAACCTTTGAAATATACTTTGAAAGGGAAAGTTTAATTCAAAATATCAATACGAAGAATATGATTCAGCTAGTTGGGAAGGTCACAAGTGTGAGACAGCATTGTTTCCCCTGGTTTAGTTTTAGACACTTCGCTGAGGGCAGAAAAATATGTTTGTGACATCCCTTCTTTAATTCCATTAGCCGAGTCCCCCAGGTAAAGTGAATCCTTTTGGCAAAATTAATATGTAAAGTAAAAGTAAAAATCCAGATGTATTTATTCAGTTGTGTTGTTGGATGTCATTTAGCGGGTGGTGTGTTTTCACACATTACTGCTGTGCGGATGCTTTGATCAGGCCTCAGCGGTATTGAATGACCCAATACAACCTTGCATTTCTGCCACTCTCCGATGAACTGGGCTATGAAAGCTGTGTACTGATGCTTCAAAGACTTGTCCAAAGCCAAAGTGTTTACACTGCATCAGTTTATTTAAAAATCCTCCATCTGTTGCAAGGCTTTTTTGAGCAAATTAATTTGATAAGGTTATGAAAAACCCAAATACAACACAAAACGGCTCTCTTGACGCCACGGCTTGCATAATAAAGAGCCACAACTGGGCTGCGTATGTCTGCTGCAAGTTGTTAGTCTTCCTCTCAGCACTTAGTTCCTGCACTGACGTCCCCACTTCAAAAAACGGCTTAGAAAGGGCAAATTTCACAGCATCAGCCATGTTGAACTGGCCCTGTCACTTCTGCTGATAAATGTATGGACATCTCATTAAGGGAATTGGCCTTGAGAGACTACAGCCATAGTGATTGATTGACCTGCTTGCCGATACACTTGCCCCGATGATTCTCATCCAGAGCAATGGCTTTATGGAGTGGACAGTGCTTGGTACTGAGTACAATAATGAAAGGCGCCGGTCGAAACATCATAGGGCATTTGCAAATAAGCTATAAGCACAGCTAGCGTTTCACCTTGTCTCCAGTCTTCATGCTAACTAAGCTAACTGTCTGCTGGCGGAGCTTCAGTGGTATAATTCTTTCTCCCAAACTCCCATTCGAAAATAAGGTTTATTCTCCAAAAAGTAAAATTCTCCTGTGAGTGTGGAGCTAGCGGCAGTTGGCCTAGCGTAGCCTAAAGAGTTACCAAGAATACCCACAGCACTTCCTCACTTAGAACCACAATATTAATATTAATATTTGTGGTTCTAAGGTGAGTAAGTGCTGTGGGTATTTCTTGGTAACCTCTTATGCGACGTAGGCAAACTGCCTCTAGCTCCACACTCACAGGAATAATTTTCTTTTTGGAGAATAACCTTTATTTTCGAATGGAGAGTGGATGAGAAGATTAATACCACTGAAGCTCCAGCCAGCAGACAGTTAGCTTAGTTTAGCATGAAGACTGGAGACAAGGTGAAACGCTAGCCTGTGCTTATAGCTTATTGCCAAATGCCCTATGATGTTCGACGGCAGCCTTTCATTAATTGTAATCATTGTACCAAGTCACTGTCCACTCCATAAAAAGCCCTGTTCTGGATGAGAATCAGCAGGGGCCAGTGTATCGGCAAGCAGGTCAGATCAATCACTATGGCGTAGTCTCTCAAGGCCAATTCCCTAATGAGATGTCCATACATATCAGCCAGAAGTGACAAAGGCCAGTTCAACATGGCTGATGCTGTGAAATTTGCCCTTCTAAGCCGTTTTTAAGTGGGGACGATCAGTGAAGGCATGAACTAGTGACTGAGAGAAAGAACTAACAACTTGCAGCAGACAGTACGCAGGCCAGTTGTGGCTCTTATTATGCAAGCAGTGGCGTCAAGAGAGCCGTTTGTTGTTTTATTGTGTGTTTTCATAACCTTATCAAATTAATTGCTCAAAAAAGCCTTGCAACAGATGGGGATTTTTAAATAAACTGATGCAGTGTAAACAAGCTTTGGCTTTGGACAAGTTCTTTGAAGCCATCATTGACACAGCTTCATAGCCCAAGTTCATCTGGAGAGTGGCAGAAATGCAAAGGGTGTTATTAAGGGTTCATTTCATACCGCTGAGGCCTGATCAAAGCAGTCAGCACAGCAGTAATGTGTGAAAAAACACCACCGCTAAATGACATTCAAACAACACAACATGAATAAATACAGGATTTTTACTTTTAATTACATATTAATGTTTGCCAAAAAGGATCACTTTACACTGGGGACTCGGCCTAATGGAATGTAAAGAAGGATTTCACAAACATATTTTCCTGCCCTCAGCGAAGTTGTCTAAAACTAAACCAGGGGAAACAATGCTGTCTCACACTTGTGACCTTCCCAACTAGCTGAATCAATATTTCTTCTTATTGATATTGAATTAATTTCCTTTCAAAGTATATTCAAAGGTTGAGTTGATTCGGAAGATCAACAAACTCTTAGATCTTTGTAGTGCATTCACATGCTTCTCAAATGCTCCTAGTTGGCAAAGTCATGTGGCATGGACTTTAAGTCGTAATGTGGAAACATGGATGCTACAAGAAGATGTGTGTATTGCTCAAGCATTTAAACAACACACTTATAGCCATTTCCAGTATTTACCTGACTTGTCATCAGGGTAAAGGTGATAAATACTTGTTCTCACTAATCTAGGTCATCAACGTAGACAGTAACTAACGTTACGACCATATTGCAAATAATACGTGAGCAAAACTGATATGCAGTATGTGAATTAATAGAAGGTTGTCTGTGATTTCTCATACCGCAACTGTATTCTACGCAA
>NW_022603794.1:0-3147 GCF_008692095.1 Etheostoma spectabile | reverse complement strand
TTCTATTAATTCACATACTGCATATCAGTTTTGCTCACGTATATTTGCAATATTGTCTAACAGTTAGTTACTGTCTACGTTGAGTGACCTAGATTATTGAGAACAAGTATTTATCAGCATTTACCCTGATGACAAGTCAGGTAAATACTGGAAATGGCTATAAGTGTGTTGTTTAAATGCTTTGAGCAATACAACACATCTTCTTTGTAGCATCCATGTTTCCACATTACGACTTAAAGTCCATGCACACATGACTTTGCCAACTAGGAGCATTTGAGAAGCATGTGAATGCACTACAAAGATCTAAGAGTTTATTGATCTTCCGAATCAACTCAACCTTTGAAATATACTTGAAAGGGAAAGTTAAATTCAAAATATCAATAAGAAGAAATTGATTCAGCTAGTTGGGAAGGTCACAAGTGTGAGACAGCATTGTTTCCCCTGGTTAGTTTAGACAACTTCGCTGAGGGCAGGAAAATAATGTTTGTGAAATCCCTTCTTTACATTCCATTAGGCCGAGTCCCCCAGTGTAAAGTGAATCCTTTTGGCAAACATTAATATGTAAATTAAAAGTAAAAATCCAGATGTATTATTCATGTTGTGTTGTTTGAATGTCATTTAGCGGTGGTGTTTTTCACACATTACTGCTGTGCTGACTGCTTTGATCAGGCCTCAGCGGTATTGAAATGACACCCTTAATAACACCCTTTGCATTTCTGCCACTCTCCAGATGAACTTGGGCTATGAAAGCTGTGTCCACTGATGGCTTCAAAGAACTTGTCCAAAGCCAAAGCTTGTTTACACTGCATCAGTTTATTTAAAAATCCATCATCTGTTGCAAGGCTTTTTGAGCAAATTAATTTGATAAGGTTATGAAAAACAACACATAAACAAACAAACGGCTCTTGACGCCACTGCTTGCATAATAAAGAGCCACAACTGGGCCTGCGTACTGTCTGCTGCAAGTTGTTAGTTCTTTCCTCTCAGTCACTTAGTTCATGCCCTTCACTGATCGTCCCCACTTAAAAAACGGCTTAGAAAGGGCAAATTTCACAGCATCAGCCATGTTGAACTGGCCCTTGTCACTTCTGCTGATAATGTATGGACATCTCATTAAGGGAATTGGCCTTGAGAGACTACAGCCATAGTGATTGATCTGACCTGCTTGCCGATACACTTGCCCTGCTGATTATCTCATCCAGAGACAATGGCTTTTTATGGAGTGGAACAGTGACTTGGTACAATGATTACAATTAATGAAAGGCTGCCGGTCGAAACATCATAGGGCATTTGCAAATAAGCTATAAGCACAGGCTAGCGTTTCACCTTGTCTCCAGTCTTCATGCTAAACTAAGCTAACTGTCTGCTGGCTGGAGCTTCAGTGGTATTAATCTTCTCATCCAACTCTCCATTCGAAAATAAGGTTATTCTCCAAAAGTAAAATATTCCTGTGAGTGTGGAGCTAGAGGCAGTTTGCCTAGCGTAGCATAAAGAGTTTACCAAGAAATACCCACAGCACTTAACTCACCTTAGAACCACAAATATTAATATTAATATTTGTGGTTCTAAGGTGAGTTAAGTGCTGTGGGTATTTCTTGGTAAACTCTTTATGCTACGCTAGGCAAACTGCCTCTAGCTCCACACTCACAGGAATAATTTTACTTTTTGGAGAATAACCTTTATTTTCGAATGGAGAGTTGGATGAGAAGATTAATACCACTGAAGCTCCAGCCAGCAGACAGTTAGCTTAGTTAGCATGAAGACTGGAGACAAGGTGAAACGCTAGCCTGTGCTTATAGCTTATTTGCAAATGCCCTATGATGTTCGACCGGCAGCCTTTCATTAATTGTAATCATTGTACCAAGTCACTGTTCCACTCCATAAAAAGCCATTGTCTCTGGATGAGATAATCAGCAGGGGCAAGTGTATCGGCAAGCAGGTCAGATCAATCACTATGGCTGTAGTCTCTCAAGGCCAATTCCCTTAATGAGATGTCCATACATTTATCAGCAGAAGTGACAAAGGGCCAGTTCAACATGGCTGATGCTGTGAAATTTGCCCTTTCTAAGCCGTTTTTTAAGTGGGACGATCAGTGAAGGGCATGAACTAAGTGACTGAGAGGAAAGAACTAACAACTTGCAGCAGACAGTACGCAGGCCCAGTTGTGGCTCTTTATTATGCAAGCAGTGGCGTCAAGAGAGCCGTTTGTTTTTTTATGTGTTGTTTTTCATAACCTTATCAAATTAATTTGCTCAAAAAGCCTTGCAACAGATGGATGGATTTTTAAATAAACTGATGCAGTGTAAACAAGCTTTGGCTTTGGACAAGTTCTTTGAAGCCATCAGTGACACAGCTTTCATAGCCCAAGTTCATCTGGAGAGTGGCAGAAATGCAAAGGGTGTTATTAAGGTGTCATTCAATACCGCTGAGGCTGATCAAAGCAGTCAGCACAGCAGTAATGTGTGAAAAAACACCACCGCTAAATGACATTCAAACAACACAACATGAATAAATACATCTGGATTTTTACTTTTAATTTACATATTAATGTTTGCCAAAAGGATTCACTTTACACTGGGGACTCGGCTAATGGAATGTAAAGAAGGGATTTCACAAACATTATTTTCCTGCCCTCAGCGAAGTTGTCTAAAACTAACCAGGGGGAAACAATGCTGTCTCACACTTGTGACCTTCCAACTAGCTGAATCAATTTCTTCTTATTGATATTTTGAATTTAACTTTCCCTTTCAAAGTATATTTCAAAGGTTGAGTTGATTCGGAAGATCATAAAACTCTTAGATCTTGTAGTGCATTCACATGCTTCTCAAATGCTCCTAGTGGCAAAGTCAATGTGTGCATGGACTTTAAGTCGTAATGTGGAAACATGGATGCTACAAAGAAGATGTGTTGTATTGCTCAAAGCATTTAAACAACACACTTATAGCCATTTCCAGTATTTACCTGACTTGTCATCAGGGTAAATGCTGATAAATACTTGTTCTCAATAATCTAGGTCACTCAACGTAGACAGTAACTAACTGTTACGACCATATTGCAAATAATACGTGAGCAAAACTGATATGCAGTATGTGAATAATAGAAGGTATGTCTGTGATTTCTCATACCGCACTGTATTCTACGCTAAAG
>NW_022603793.1:10000-25217 GCF_008692095.1 Etheostoma spectabile | reverse complement strand
GAAGAGGGGGTGAAAGGAGAGGAGGGTGTAGAGGGGGAGGCAGGGGGAACTCGCAGCGAGGAACCCCTGCCAGAGGAGGGAGCAGGAGAGAAACAGGGAAGAGCCCTGGAGACAGGGTCTTCAGCAGATACAGGGGTCCGTGAAGATGCTGAAATGACCCTGAATGGTGAGGAGCAGGGAGGCGTGGAAGGGGAGGGGGAGCTGTGCCTTAGGCTGGGTCTAAAGGCTGAGGTCTGGTCTATGTTCTGGCCAGGGGTGGCAGTGGCCTGGTGAGGTCTCTCCACCAGGTTGGATGTCTCCAAGGAGGGTCTGGTTGGGGACTGTGAGTCCTGCTGACCTGGTTCCCTGCAACTGACAGAGAAGGACAGATTAAGAACAAACCAGCCAATGTCTGAACTCTGCAAACAGCTGATGTAATAACTGGAGAAATGGCGTATTGATAACCAGATGTAATAATATAATAATAACATTTTATATATTTAGGACCTTTCATACAGAGAGTGTAGCTCAAAGGGTTTTTCAACAAAGTGGGGAGACCATAAAACAAACATCAAGGAAATAAAATTACCATTTAATCACATTACCAACAACAGAGGCTTCAGAAGAAATCTCGGAAACGATGATAATGAAGCGAAGAAGTGACAATTAGTTAAAAGAAGTGCCGATTAAAAACGTTTTCAATTGTTGTTAAAAGATGAAGATATATGCACATGAGACTTCGGACTCTTGCTGCCTGTCTGCAGTCAGTCTGCAGGTGTTTTACCTGCTGTCTTTATCTCATATGTTTTTTTTATAACTTGTTGGTATGCATTGTATTTGTCTGAATATTGATCTGTATATTTTGCTTTTATGTGCTGACTGTAGTAGCTTTTCCGGTTATTTTAAAGGTCCCATGGCATGAAAAGTTCACTTTATGAGGTTTTTTTTATTAATAATATGAGTAGAAATGGTGATAGGTGTAAACCGAGCCCTGGGTATCCTGCTTTGCCTTTTGAGAAAATGAAAGCTCAGATCGGCCGAGCAGGAATCTTTCCCTTTATGATGTCATAAGGGGAAAGGTTTCCTCCCCTAAATCTGCTTTGCCCACCCAGAGAATTTGCCCCCCCCCCATGAGAGAGAGAGAGAGAGAAACATCATGGCTTTCAAATTAGCAAATTGGCAACTGGTCAATGCCACACCCCCCCCCCCCCCCCCCAGCCTCCACCTTGACCCCCCCCCCCCCCCCTCCTCAAAAGCTACAGACTCAGAAATGGCACATCCTAAGGAAAGCTTATTGCGGGACTGGATCTAGTGGCTGTGTAATCTGCACAATACATATATATATATACAAAATATGCAAAAAAATGTAAACACATATATGTAAAAGTCTCTGTTTGCCCTGTCTCCCTGCTGCAGCTGCCCCCCCCCCCCCCCTCCTCCCCCCGCGACCCGCTACCAGATAAAGATGCTGGATGGACTGCTTCCCAGGTAATTAGTCCAGCAGCAGCATGAGTCACCGGGAGGAGGAAACAAGATGCTGGGAAGAAGAACTACGTGGGAGTGAGTTACAAAGATAACTTAGTTCTGCGATTGGCTGCCAAAGTAAGATCCAGTGGTTGGTTCTAGGTCTGGCCTCCATGAAAGAGGATTAATTATGTTGAAGACAGGGGAAAAATGCAGAATATGCTGAAGAAAATAAGATATCCAGAGCAGAAGAAGACAGGAAAGAGAAGACAATGCTGCAAAAGGTTCTAGTCGGGACTATTAAGGACTCATAAGGTTTAGTTGACATCTCCAATACGGTGCCAAAAAATGACAAAGAATATAATATATATAATACCACAGCTGCACTACGTTTGTGATGTTGTTTTTTTCCCACACATAGCTTTGCAAAACCCTCCATTTGCTTGGCAGATGAAGGGAAAGCAAGATCCCAACCACCATGCAGCTGAAGGCGAATCCCCTCCTACGTAAACAAGCTAAAGTGGCATTCCACATAAATACTCTCTCGCATGAACAACTTGAACAATTTGCTTCAGAAGAGCCCTTAGGCCCATTCTTCTAACGACACTTTGATTGATTTGAGCTTTCTGTGTGTTTTGTCTGAATAGTAATTGCATTCCTTACAAATTAGTCATGCGGTTTTCACAGGAGAAAGGCGAAGCAACGAGCCAGTCAGCATTCAGAGGGCTGGGCTGTTTATGTGAAGCTGTAAAACCAGTGGGCGGGGGTTAATCGTTCATCTGGACCGGGTTGGTTGTTAGGGTTACGCTGAGGTCCTGGTTCAGCATCGGGGTTTATGTGAACCCACATTCACTCCCAGCTCTTTAACCCTCGGGTTGTCTTCCCCTTTAACACTGCGTAACACTAACTTATTAACTGTAGTTTTCCAGTTATTTTTGGAATTTATGTTCAATAAACCTCATTTATAGGAAATTATACCTAATGTTTGAGTTAGAAAAGCAGAAATTAGGAATTATTGAGACTAAAATTAAAGGAATGGATGTTGATGATAATCACAGACTGGAATATGTCAACTTTTACTCAACACTATTTCAACAACACTTCACTTTGTTTTACAATGCTATAAAATAGAATAAGACCCAAAATTAATGAAAGTAGAGATTTGTACTTGGCAAAGAGCGTTGGAATCAATCATGTTATTTTGGGGAATTAAAAAGAACATTGATATAGGACAACATGAGGACAACATGAGGACAACATGAGGACATGAAGACAACATGAGGGCAACATGAGGACAACATGAGGACAACATGGGGACAACATGAGGACAACATGGTGACAACATGAGGACAACATGAAGACAACATGGGGACAACATGAGGGCAACATAAGGACAACATGAGGACAACATTAGGACAACATGAGGACAACATGGGGGTAACATGAGGACAATATGAGGACAACATGAGGACAACATGAGGACAACATGAGGACAACATGGGGACAACATGAGGGCAACATAAGGACAACATGAGGACAACAAGGGGACAACATGGGTGCAACATGAGGACAACATGAGGACAACATTAGGACAACATGAGGACAACATGGGGGTAACATGAGGAAAATATGAGGACAACATGAGGACAACATGAGGACAACATGAGGGCAACATGGGGGCAACATGGGGGAACATGAGGACAATATGAGGACAACATGAGGACAACATGGGGGCAACATGGGGGGAACATGAGGACAACATGGGGGCAACATGAGGGCAACATGGGGACAACATGAAGACAACATGAAGACAACATGAGGACAACATGAAGACAACATGAAGACAACATGACAACAACATGAAGAAAACATGAAGACAACATGAGGACAACATGAGGACAACATGAAGACAACATGAGAACATGAAGACAACATGAGGACAACATGAAGACAACATGAAGACAACATGAGGACAACATGAAGACAACATGAAGACAACATGAAGACAACATGAGGACAACATGAAGACAACATGAAGACAACATGAGAACATGAAGACAACATGAGGACAACATGAAGACAACATGAGGACAACATGAAGACAACATGAGGACAACGTGAGGACAACGTGAGGGTTAAAGAGACAGCTGCTTGACGGTGCCTGTTAATGTAAATGTTTTGGTGCTGAAGGACCTTCCTGCTCTCTAAATCCCATGCAAATGTCCTGTGTCTGCTGGACGTCCAGCTGCTAGGAGGAGGACAGCAACCCGCTGGACGCCACCTCAAGACTCATCTCAGTTCAGTTTATTGTCATATGCATCGTAGTACAGAGTCCCACAGCAACGCCTTTCTGCACTCTCTCAGCACCAGTCAACAGTAACATGTATAATAATAACAGTAATAATGACATAAATAGCATTATCTGCTCGTAATGTACATGGATCCTTTCCTTTGTAGATGTTGTATTAATGGAGCCCCGGGACCCAGTGGGGCGGAGTCTTTCAAATCCATGCGGTGAATTTGTGTCTTTCCTTCTGTTTCCTTCAATATTCATTCATCAGAATCATTTATAATGAGAAATAAATGATTCTGATGAAAGAGTCAACCATGTTATGAGTGATGGCGTTGCATAGTCTGTCCACCAGAGGACGCTCTACAACGTCTCTGTTAGTGATGGCGTTGCATAGTCTGTCCACCAGAGGACGCTCTACAACGTCCCTGTTAGTGATGGCGTTGCATAGTCTGTCCACCAGAGGACGCTCTACAACGTCCCCGTTAGTGATGGCGTTGCATAGTCTGTCCACCAGAGGACGCTCTACAACGTCCCTGTTAGTGATGGCGTTGCATAGTCTGTCCACCAGAGGACGCTAAACAACGTCCCTGTTAGTGATGGCGTTGCATAGTCTGTCCACCAGAGGACGCTCTACAACGTCCCTGTTAGTGATGGCGTTACATAGTCTGTCCACCAGAGGACGCTCTCCAACGTCCCTGTTAGTGATGGCGTTGCATAGTCTGTCCACCAGAGGACGCTCTACAACGTCCCTGTTAGTGATGGCGTTGCATAGTCTGTCCACCAGAGGACGCTCTACAACGTCCCCGTTAGTGATGGCGTTGCATAGTCTGTCCACCAGAGGACGCTCTACAACGTCCCTGTTAGTGATGGTGTTTTTGTTCAAAGGACTTTACGTTTCATATCTTAAGTTTGTATTTTTCTACATTTTATTTATCAGAACTTGAATATATTTTGATGTTCTGTTGTGACAATAAAATAAATAATTATCTTATTTTAGTGAGAACTCATGAATAACTACAAATAACTAATGTTATGGAAATCTGTTTAGGTTCTGTTATGCGTTTCTGGATTTTGTTTTTTAACTATACCTGCATATCTTCATATAAAAATTGAAAAAAGGGACAAAAACGTAAGAAAAACTTAAAAACATCGATAAAACTTGTCAACAAAAGTGTTGATTTTCAATTCTGACTGGAAGACAACACAGGGGTTAAGACATGGTTGTGGGTAGTGGCTATGGACAATTGGCTATTTATTTCAAAACCCATTGTGTTTCAATCTGCCACGGACATACCTGGCGTTAGACGGAGCCCGTTCCCCTGCAGCGGTGTGCAGGTCCTGCGGTGTCTGGCGGCTGAACGCTGGCAGACTGGGCGCCGACTGCACCGAACCTCGGGAAGGATTTGATTCTGAGCTTAGAACCGATGACCACGGACTTGGTGCTCTTGTTTTGTGGTCTTCTGGGGCTGCAACCAGTTCTCCCGAGGACGTGAAATAAGGGGTCTCTTCCCTGAAGATCACGGCTGAACCTTGATGAATCATCCTGGTTTGTGAGGAAGACCCATACTTGGTCTCATTCAGTGTCCTCTCAACGCTTGGGGGCTCATCTGTCTCCGGTCCAGCGGGGGATCCCAGGGTGGTGGTGGTGGTGGTGCCCCCCTCCGCCAGGTAAAGGGTTTCCCTCTGGGACTGATCTCCGCCCAGTCCTGGCTTTGCAGATGTGTGGTCCTCCGTTGGAGCCTGTGTAGTCGCTACCATCGTAACGAGCTCCCCTGGGGGGGCCTCTCCACCCATGGGTCCTGGGCCAACCCAGCACAGACTCCCATCTTTGTTGTCAGTGTGTCCGGTGGCCATTTTGTATTTGGGTGCGTGTTTATCTTGTATACATTGTGCAGCTGTTATATCCTGCTCACATCTGTCCGTCTCCTCTCCATCTTTGGACATGTCCCAGCGTGGTGTGCTGTGAGCAGAGACGTTTGGATCGGAGGGTGGAGGCTGAGCAGTGATGTTTATACATGTTGATTCTTCTCTGACTGAATACACACGGCCTCGGTCCCCCAGCGGCTCGGACCTGCAGACAACCAGGAGGACCAATGGCTTTAGAACAGAAACCACGTAACATAATACATAATAATAATAATAATAATAAGCTCCCTAGTGGGGAAAGTACAATTTACACTCTGATTTTGTTAGAAATCACTACATAAAATCAATGATAACGGTACGAAACGCTGAAATCTGTACAAACTGTATCTTATTGAAAGATTTATAACCTTCATGTTGTCCTCATGTTGTCCCCATGTTGTCCTCATGTTGTCCTATATCAATGTCCTTTTTAATTCCCCAAAATAACATGATTGATTCCAACGCTCTTTGCCAAGTACAAATCTCTACTTTCATTAATTTTGGGTCTTATTCTATTTTATAGCATTGTAAAACAAAGTGAAGTGTTGTTGAAATAGTGTTGAGTAAAAGTTGACATATTCCAGTCTGTGATTATCCATCAACATCCATTCCTTTAATTTTAGTCTCAATAATTCCTAATTTCTGCTTTTCTAACTCAAACATTAGGAATAATTTCCTATAAATGAGGTGAATGAAATTTATTGACCGTAAATTCCAAAAATAACTGTAAACTAGAGTTAATAAGTTTGTGTTACGTAGTGTTGAAAACGTCAAAAAAAAGTGAGAAACATTGAAAAAAAACGTCAAAAGTAAAAGAAAAAGTAAAAAAAAGACTCAAAAGTGTTGATTTTCAAGACAACACGAGGGTTAAAGAGGTGCGTTGGGTGGTGCATTTGCTCAGTAATACATCCATCACCCCATCACACTCAGCTTGTCCCACCTCAGCTTCACCTATATTTATTTATAACTACATTTATAACTATATTTATAACTATATTTATAACTATGTTTATAACTATGTTTTTTCCGACCATATTAGACCAAATTAAACTCCAGGTTCACTTCTCATTGGTCGGCTATTTGTCACGTCCTTCACCCAGGGAGCTCGGGTGGGACAACACACCGGGAGGGACTTCCCGTCAACGGAGACACTCCACTTTCAAAAATACCTCGTTAAATATTGACTTCCTTTTGAAAGAAACCGTGTTTGCTCAAGGGCCTCCACCCTTACCTTTTGTTAAATAAACGCACACAGGAAATATCTCGGCTCTGCACACCTTCACCTTGACACGGGCGTTGAAAATCAGACAATACTTTAAAAAAGTGTATTTGCACAAATGCATAGAGTTGTCAAAACGTCACGGCACCTTTAGGAGCCCCTACACTTAATGTATCACTCTGTAAATACCCCCGACTCACCCCTCTCTTGTCTCCCTCTCTTCAGGTCTTGACTGATTGTCCCGGTTGGAGCAGCAGTCCCTGACCTCGGGGACTCTACAGTCCGAGTCCAGGACTGACGTCAACGGGCCGTCACTCCAAGAGAAGCTCGGCTCTGCAGGTGGAGATCTGAGGTGATGCCCTAATGACGTATCAGTGGGGGGGTACCCGGGGTTGGGGTCGTGGGCCTGAGCCGGACTGGACGACGGAGGTCTTGGTGAAGGTGGTAGACTTTCCTCAGGCCGGGTGGAAGTCCGGTTGTTGTCCCCTGATACGCAGCCCACGATGGAGTATCTGTCCTTAGTCAGAGCCGAGATGAAGTCTCTGGGCCTGGACAGGGTGAAACCATTTGTCTGGGGGGGGGCCGGGGTCAGCTGCTCGGTGACGAACACATGTCCAAACGGCAGAGGCTCAAAGGGGGTCAGCACCTCCTCCTGGAGGTCTAGAGGAGAACAACACAGAACAAATACCTAAGTAGTGAATGAATGAACCATAAAGGATTGAGTTATCATCCTCAGAGCCGAACTACTGAACTAAGAAACCCGAGTCAGGGTCCCACAGAGGACGTTAGTAGACTTAGTACGTAAGCCTAAGTGGACCAAGGTGCTGCATAAAAGAACAATGAAATATTAAAGGACCCATATTAGGAAAAACAAACACTGTTTTCTGGGATTTGGGGGTTATTTTGTGTCTCTGGTGTTTCCACACGCTTAAAACTTGGGAAAAAACATTCATGGTGTTTTGAGTGGGATCTGGTTTCTGAATTTCCTCTGATCCGGTTTCTGAATGTCCTCTGATCTGGTTTCTGAGTGTCCTCTGATCTGGTTTCTGAGTGTCCTCTGATCTGGTTTCTGAATGTCCTCTGATCTGGTTTCTGAGTGTCCTCTGATCTGGTTTCTGAGTGTCCTCTGATCTGGTTTCTGAATGTCCCCTGATCTGGTTTCTGAGTGTCCTCTGTCTTCAGTCTCCAGGTGAGCTGTCCAACATCTGCAGGGCTTTAGAGACTAGAGACGAGGTGGCTAACCGTAGCATGCTAGCTCGTTCTCAATGAAAAACACCGCTCCAACAGCCACTAGTTGACATAATCTCCAAAAGAACTACTTCCTGTCCCTGTTCTACTTCCTGTCCCTGGTCTACTTCCTGTCCCTACTCTACTTAGTGTCCCTGTTATGTCCCTGGTCTAGAAGAAGTCTCCCAGCTGGTCCTTCCTTGGACTGACCAAAGCTGGAGAAAGAGTTATCAGCTGATGGATCTTACCGAGCTACTGAGCATGTGCAGCTCCCAACAAAGATAGGATAGAAGAGAGATGTCTCACTCTGTAGATAAAACTAGTGAGATGTCTCACTCTGGAGATAAAACAAGTGAGATGTCTAACTCTGGACATAAGACTAGTGAGATGTCTCACTCTGGAGATAAAACTAGTGAGATGTCTCACTCTGGAGATAAAACAAGTGAGATGTCTCACTCTGGAGATAAAACAAGTGAGATGTCTCACTCTGGAGATAAAACTAGTGAGATGTCTAACTCTGGACATAAGACTAGTGAGATGTCTCACTCTGGAGATAAAACTAGTGAGATGTCTAACTCTGGACATAAGACTAGTGAGATGTCTCACCCTGGACATAACACTAGTGAGATGTCTCACCCTGGACATAACACTAGTGAGATGTCTCACTCTGGACATAACACTAGTGAGATGTCTCACTCTGGAGATAACACTAGTGAGATGTCTCACTCTGGAGATAAAACTAGTGAGATGTCTCACTCTGGAGATAAAACTAGTGAGATGTCTCACTCTGGAGATAAAACTAGTGAGATGTCTCACTCTGGAGATAAAACTAGAGAGATGTCTCACTCTGGAGATAAAACTAGTGAGATGTCTCACTCTGGACATAAGACTAGTGAGATGTCTTACTCTGGAGATAAAACTAGTGAGATCTCTCACTCTGGAGCTAAAACTAGTGAGATGTCGCACTCTGGAGATAAAACTAGAGAGATGTCTCACTCTGGACATAAGACTAGTGAGATGTCTCACCCTGGACATAACACTAGTGAGATGTCTCACCCTGGACATAACACTAGTGAGATGTCTCACCCTGGACATAACACTAGTGAGATGTCTCACTCTGGAGATAACACTAGTGAGATGTCTCACTCTGGAGATAACACTAGTGAGATGTCTCACTCTGGACATAACACTAGTGAGATGTCTCACCCTGGACATAACACTAGTGAGATGTCTCACTCTGGACATAACACTAGTGAGATGTCTCACTCTGGAGATAACACTAGTGAGATGTCTCACTCTGGAGATAACACTAGTGAGATGTCTCACTCTGGACATAACACTAGTGAGATGTCTCACCCTGGACATAACACTAGTGAGATGTCTCACTCTGGACATAACACTAGTGAGATGTCTCACTCTGGAGATAACACTAGTGAGATGTCTCACTCTGGAGATAACACTAGTGAGATGTCTCACTCTGGAGATAAAACAAGTGAGATGTCTAACTCTGGACATAAGACTAGTGAGATGTCTCACTCTGGAGATAAAACTAGTGAGATGTCTCACTCTGGAGATAAAACAAGTGAGATGTCTCACTCTGGAGATAAAACAAGTGAGATGTCTCACTCTGGAGATAAAACTAGTGAGATGTCTAACTCTGGACATAAGACTAGTGAGATGTCTCACTCTGGAGATAAAACTAGTGAGATGTCTAACTCTGGACATAAGACTAGTGAGATGTCTCACCCTGGACATAACACTAGTGAGATGTCTCACCCTGGACATAACACTAGTGAGATGTCTCACTCTGGACATAACACTAGTGAGATGTCTCACTCTGGAGATAACACTAGTGAGA
This sequence comes from Etheostoma spectabile, assembly GCF_008692095.1. Taxonomy (NCBI): domain Eukaryota; kingdom Metazoa; phylum Chordata; class Actinopteri; order Perciformes; family Percidae; genus Etheostoma; species Etheostoma spectabile. The sequence goes on along the minus strand of NW_022603793.1, from coordinate 15,272 downwards.
TGTCTCACTCTGGAGATAAAACTAGTGAGATGTCTCACTCTGGAGATAAAACTAGTGAGATGTCTCACTCTGGAGATAAAACTAGTGAGATGTCTCACTCTGGAGATAAAACTAGAGAGATGTCTCACTCTGGAGATAAAACTAGTGAGATGTCTCACTCTGGACATAAGACTAGTGAGATGTCTTACTCTGGAGATAAAACTAGTGAGATCTCTCACTCTGGAGCTAAAACTAGTGAGATGTCGCACTCTGGAGATAAAACTAGAGAGATGTCTCACTAAAGAGATAAAACTAGAGAGATGTCTCACTCTGGAGATAAAACTAGTGAGATGTCTAACTCTGGACATAAGACTAGTGAGATGTCTCACCCTGGACATAACACTAGTGAGATGTCTCACCCTGGACATAACACTAGTGAGATGTCTCACCCTGGACATAACACTAGTGAGATGTCTCACTCTGGAGATAACACTAGTGAGATGTCTCACTCTGGAGATAACACTAGTGAGATGTCTCACTCTGGACATAACACTAGTGAGATGTCTCACCCTGGACATAACACTAGTGAGATGTCTCACTCTGGACATAACACTAGTGAGATGTCTCACTCTGGAGATAACACTAGTGAGATGTCTCACTCTGGAGATAACACTAGTGAGATGTCTCACTCTGGAGATAAACTAGAGAGATGTCGCACTCTGGAGATAAAACTAGAGAGATGTCTCACTCTGGACATAACACTAGTGAGATGTCTCACTCTGGAGATAACACTAGTGAGATGTCTCACTCTGGAGATAAACTAGTGAGATGTCTCACTCTGGAGATAAAACTAGTGAGATGTCTCACTCTGGAGATAAAACTAGAGAGATGTCTCACTCTGGAGATAAAACTAGTGAGATGTCTCACTCTGGACATAAGACTAGTGAGATGTCTTACTCTGGAGATAAAACTAGTGAGATCTCTCACTCTGGAGATAAAACTAGTGAGATGTCGCACTCTGGAGATAAAACTAGAGAGATGTCTCACTAAAGAGATAAAACTAGTGAGATGTCTCACTCTGGAGATAAAACTAGAGAGATGTCTCACTCTGGAGATAAAACTAGTGAGATGTCTCACTCTGGAGCTAAAACTAATGAGATGTCGCACTCTGGAGATAAAACTAGAGAGATGTCTCACTCTGGAGATAAAACTAGAGAGATGTCTCACTCTGGAGATAAAACTAGAGAGATGTCTCACTAAAGAGATAAAAATAGTGAGATGTCTCACTCTGGAGATAAAACTAGAGAGATGTCTCACTCTGGAGATAAAACTAGAGAGATGTCTCACTAAAGAGATAAAACTAGTGAGATGTCGCACTCTGGAGATAAAACTAGAGAGATGTCTCACTCTGGAGATAAAACTAGAGAGATGTCGCACTCTGGAGATAAAACTAGAGAGATGTCTCACTCTGGAGATAAAACTAGAGAGATGTCTCACTCTGGAGATAAAACTAGAGAGATGTCTCACTAAAGAGATAAAACTAGTGAGATGTCGCACTCTGGAGATAAAACTAGAGAGATGTCTCACTCTGGAGATAAAACTAGAGAGATGTCGCACTCTGGAGATAAAACTAGAGAGATGTCTCACTCTGGAGATAAAACTAGAGAGATGTCTCACTCTGGAGATAAAACTAGAGAGATGTCTCACTCTGGAGATAAAACTAGAGAGATGTCTCACTCTGGAGATAAAACTAGAGAGATGTCTCACTCTGGAGATAAAACTAGAGAGATGTCTCACTAAAGAGATAAAACTAGTGAGATGTCTCACTCTGGAGATAAAACTAGAGAGATGTCTCACTCTGGAGATAAAACTAGAGAGATGTCTCACTAAAGAGATAAAACTAGTGAGATGTCTCACTCTGGAGATAAAACTAGTGAGATGTCTCACTCTGGAGATAAAACTAGTGAGATGTCTCACTCTGGAGATAAAACTAGTGAGATGTCTCACTCTGGAGATAAAACTAGAGAGATGTCTCACTCTGGAGATAAAACTAGTGAGATGTCTCACTCTGGACATAAGACTAGTGAGATGTCTTACTCTGGAGATAAAACTAGTGAGATCTCTCACTCTGGAGCTAAAACTAGTGAGATGTCGCACTCTGGAGATAAAACTAGAGAGATGTCTCACTAAAGAGATAAAACTAGAGAGATGTCTCACTCTGGAGATAAAACTAGTGAGATGTCTAACTCTGGACATAAGACTAGTGAGATGTCTCACCCTGGACATAACACTAGTGAGATGTCTCACCCTGGACATAACACTAGTGAGATGTCTCACCCTGGACATAACACTAGTGAGATGTCTCACTCTGGAGATAACACTAGTGAGATGTCTCACTCTGGAGATAACACTAGTGAGATGTCTCACTCTGGACATAACACTAGTGAGATGTCTCACCCTGGACATAACACTAGTGAGATGTCTCACTCTGGACATAACACTAGTGAGATGTCTCACTCTGGAGATAACACTAGTGAGATGTCTCACTCTGGAGATAACACTAGTGAGATGTCTCACTCTGGAGATAAAACTAGAGAGATGTCGCACTCTGGAGATAAAACTAGAGAGATGTCTCACTCTGGACATAACACTAGTGAGATGTCTCACTCTGGAGATAACACTAGTGAGATGTCTCACTCTGGAGATAAAACTAGTGAGATGTCTCACTCTGGAGATAAAACTAGTGAGATGTCTCACTCTGGAGATAAAACTAGAGAGATGTCTCACTCTGGAGATAAAACTAGTGAGATGTCTCACTCTGGACATAAGACTAGTGAGATGTCTTACTCTGGAGATAAAACTAGTGAGATCTCTCACTCTGGAGATAAAACTAGTGAGATGTCGCACTCTGGAGATAAAACTAGAGAGATGTCTCACTAAAGAGATAAAACTAGTGAGATGTCTCACTCTGGAGATAAAACTAGAGAGATGTCTCACTCTGGAGATAAAACTAGTGAGATGTCTCACTCTGGAGCTAAAACTAATGAGATGTCGCACTCTGGAGATAAAACTAGAGAGATGTCTCACTCTGGAGATAAAACTAGAGAGATGTCTCACTCTGGAGATAAAACTAGAGAGATGTCTCACTAAAGAGATAAAAATAGTGAGATGTCTCACTCTGGAGATAAAACTAGAGAGATGTCTCACTCTGGAGATAAAACTAGAGAGATGTCTCACTAAAGAGATAAAACTAGTGAGATGTCGCACTCTGGAGATAAAACTAGAGAGATGTCTCACTCTGGAGATAAAACTAGAGAGATGTCGCACTCTGGAGATAAAACTAGAGAGATGTCTCACTCTGGAGATAAAACTAGAGAGATGTCTCACTCTGGAGATAAACTAGAGAGATGTCTCACTCTGGAGATAAAACTAGAGAGATGTCTCACTCTGGAGATAAAACTAGAGAGATGTCTCACTCTGGAGATAAAACTAGAGAGATGTCTCACTAAAGAGATAAAACTAGTGAGATGTCTCACTCTGGAGATAAAACTAGAGAGATGTCTCACTCTGGAGATAAAACTAGAGAGATGTCTCACTAAAGAGATAAAACTAGTGAGATGTCTCACTCTGGAGATAAAACTAGAGACCTATTCTTAAAATTGAAGATGAGCAGAATATGGAGCTTTAAAAGAAAAGTAGAAAGAAAACCCAAAAATAACATCACAACAACAACAACAACAAACAGCAATTTACAATTACATAATTATAGATAACACTGATAACAGAATGAAAGATTGGTGTGTTAACCCTCGTGTTGTCTCCCAGGTCAAAAAAGGGACAAAAATGTGACATTTTTGTCCCTTTTTTCAGACTTTTTTAAAAGTTTTCACTAACACCACCTTACTAGTTTTACTACTTTTTGGAATTCATGGTCAATAACCCTCATTTATATAAAATTAGACCCAATATTTGAGTTAAAAAAGCAGAAATTATGACTTATTTTGACTAATAGTTAAGATCAGAGGAATGAAAGTGATCAGTTGTATTTGCAAAGAGCGTTGGAAGGAATCCAATCCATTTTTTTGTGGTAATTTGGTTAAAAACAAACTCATATTTCAGATATAGACATTTTTTTAAAGGGGTCAGATTAGACCCGAGGACAACAGGAGGGTTAAAGAATGAAGGGAGGACATCTTATGTCTAAAGGACAGTCGTGGAGCGTTAAAGGCCGACTTACCATATGTGAGGCTTTCTGCTCTCTTTAACGTCCTCTTCTCCTGGACGGTTTGGTCCTCCTGGCTCATGGTCTGGGTCTGGAAATAGCTATAAGTCTTGGTTTGGTTCTGGGTTTTAGTTTGGATCTGGACTTTGGTCTCGGAGTGAGTTTTGGGTCCATATTTGGTCTTGGAGTGGGTATGTGATTGATTGACTTCCGGTTGGTGTTGTCTTTGCTGCTGGTCCTTAGTTGGGGTCTGTAATTGCATCAGAGCTGGAACCTGGGTCTGGCTTTCGGTTTGGGTCTGGCCTGAGTGGCCAGGCTGTCTACTGTAGACCCGGGTTTGGTTCCATACAGCGTTGGCCCGTTTCTGGTGCAGCGGGACCATCATGGTGCTGGCTTTGGCGCTGTACATCCGGGCCAACGTTTGGACCTTGCTCAAGATCCGCTCTGAGTTTTCCATCAGCATGGGGTCCACTACGGGGGTAGCCTCAAATAACCCGATCCCGGCTACATCCGACCCCATGCCCTCAAACAAGACCCGGTTAGCGGTGACAATCCTGGAGTGGCGGGACCATCGGCCAACTTTTATCTGACTGGGAAGACCCTCAAGGTTCCCACTGGTCCTGGCTAAGTCTCTGTGTTTGGTTCTGGTCCAAGTGGAAGCAGTTTTGGTCTCAGGTCTGTTGCATTGTGCTGTAGGTGGCAGAGGTGTAGGAGGATCCTCATGGCTTCCATTTGGTTCTGCTGGGTTAGGTTCATGCCTATTTATAACAGCTTGATTTCCAGTACTGGTTTTGATTGTTTCATCTCCGCACTTGGACTGGTTTTTGACAGGTGGTCCTTCTCCTCGCGGTGCGTTTCCACCGTTCTCCTCAGAAACCAGAACTCCTGTCTCCACCTCCTGCTTCTCCTCCAATAGTTCTTTGCAGACTTTTCCACTGGTGTCCTGCGTCTCAGCCTCTTGTCCAACGGGCCTGTTTGGGGTTGACTCCAGATTCAGGCCCACTTTGTTTGGGGTCTCTTTGTCCTGCATCACGCTAGAGGTTCCTGAGGTTGGATCCTCTACATCAAAAT
>NW_022603793.1:0-5000 GCF_008692095.1 Etheostoma spectabile | reverse complement strand
ACAATCATTTTGGGTTTCACTTTCCCTCCAATATTACTATCAACATGATAAAGACACCTGGACTCGGTCCAGACCAAATATTGGCGAGTCTGAGACAAGTCCGAGACCACAGAAAAACGGTCTTGAGTCCGGACTCGAGTCCAAGACCGGACTCTAGGACTACAGCCCTGCCTAGAACCCTAATCTGTGTGACGACTTACATATTAAGTGTTTAAAGTCTGGACTATAACATTCATATTATCCAGATGACAGTGGTGGTTTCACTGTCTGGTCTCCTGTTCTGCGCCAAAACCCCCGCGGACCCAGACTGACAGCTAGCGCTAATCCCCCCGATATGAAACCCCCTCTTACCTTCAGAGCTGCAGGAGTCCCCGGTGGTGGGAGGAGTCGGGGGAGGGAGAAGAACCAAAAAAACAACATCAACATGTGACACATTGGGGAAGAAAGAGATGTTATCAAGATGTTTGGGCTGTTTTGGCTCTAAACCACTTGGTGTCATTCTCACAAATAATCCAGGAAAACTTTGGACTTTTCTACCAACTGGACTACCCTGGCGCCCTTATTTAACCCTGGCTAAATAAGGGCGCCAGGGTAGTCCAGTTAAATAACCCTGGTTAAATAAGGGCGTGTATGGAGGACTACAGGGGTACGTGTCCTCCTAGGGGTACTTTGGAGGACTGCAGGGGTACGTGTCCCCCTAGGGGTACTATAGAAGACTGCAGGGGTACGTGTCCCCCTAGGGGTACTATAGAAGACTGCAGGGGTACGTGTCCCCCTAGGGGTACTATGGAGGACTACAGGGGTACGTGTCCTCCTAGGGGTACTATAGCGGACTACAGGGGTACGTGTCCCCCCAGGGGTACTATGGAGGACTACAGGGGTACGTGTCCTCCTAGGGGTACTATGGAAAACTACAGGGGTACGTGTCCTCCTAGGGGTACTATGGAGGACTACAGGGGTACGTGTCCCCCCAGGGGTACTATGGAGGACTACAGGGGTACGTGTCCTCCTAGGGGTACTTTGGAGGACTGCAGGGGTACGTGTCCCCCAAGGGGTACTATAGAAGACTGCAGGGGTACGTGTCCTACTAGGGGTACTATGGAGGACTACAGGGGTATGTGTCCCCCTGGGGGTACTATGGAGGACTACAGGGGTACGTGTCCCCCTGGGGGTACTATGGAGGACTACAGGGGTACGTGTCCTCCTAGGGGTACTATGGAGGACTACAGGGGTACGTGTCCCCCCAGGGGTACTATGGAGGACTACAGGGGTACGTGTCCCCCTAGGGGTACTCTGGAGGACTGGAGGGTACATGTGACCCCCTAGGGGTACTCTGGAGGACTGGAGGGTACATGTCCCCCTAGGGGTACTCTGGAGGACTGGAGGGTACATGTCCCCCTAGGGGTACTCTGGAGGACTGGAGGGTACATGTCCCCCTAGGGCTACACTGGAGGACTGGAGGGTACATGTGACCCCCTAGGGGTACTCTGGAGGACTGCGGGGGGTACATGTGACCCCCTAGGGGTACTCTGGAGCACTGGAGGGTACATGTGACCCCCTAGGGGTACTCTGGAGGACTGCGGGGGGTACATGTGACCCCCTAGGGGTACTCTGGAGGACTGCGGGGGGTACATGTGACCCCCTAGGGGTACTCTGGAGGACTGCGGGGGGTACGTGTCCCCCTAGAGGTGCTAAACATTTCAAAGTAAAAAAAAAAAATTGTTGTCACTTTTTTTCAAAGTTTTTTTTTTTTTGGCTTTTTAAAAACATTTTTCAAAGTTTGTCATTCAGCTGAATTTTGTTGTCCCTCGCGTCGTCCTAGTGTCGCTTTCCGTCTTTCTACTGTATTTCATTTTCATGGTTTTAATAACTGTTTTGACCTTTCTTCCTTCTCTAGAGTTTAACTGATTTGGTGTAAAGCACTTTGAGTTGCCCTGTTGCTGAAATGTGCTCTACAGATAAAGCTGCCTTGCCTCTAACCGTCTTTCTCAAGGTTTTTTCAGCTCATTTTTTTGAGTTTTTGTCGCCTTATCGCTGACATCTTTGGATTTGAAAACAGCCGTTATAGATACACTACATTAAGACGACATTGGTGCAACAGCCTGTATATCCCATAGGCAAATATGAAATTATGTATGTTTGAATCTCCTTTTTATACTTCTTATACTGCATGATGGGTAATGTGGACCTGTGTCTGCAATTCAGCTTATTAAAAAAATAGCCTGAGCCCCACTGTCTGTAGAGGTTGTTGGTTCATGTTTTGATGAGATAATCAGTGGGAAGGAATGACAAGTGATTCTGAAATGACATACCGTTGGGATGAAACGCTGCTTCGATGTCTTTAGCCGGAGCTGGAACAGAAACAAAGAGCTTATTGATTGTCAAAAGATCCCTTGAGCCAGGAATATGTCTAATTATTGTGTTGTTACTACACAACGCCAACATGTGTTATGGAAACAGGGCGTTTGGGGACATGTGGGAATGTGATGAGCCGATGTGTTTTTGGCAGGGTGGACGAAAAAAGGCGAAATAAAGGAGCCAAACAGGCAACAAAAAGGTGACAAAAAAGCAACAATAAATGCGACAAAAAGGCGACAGAAAGGTAACAAAAATGCGACAAAAAGGAAATGAAAAGGCAACAATAACCTGACAAAAACCTGACAAAAAAGCAACAAACATGCGACAAAAAGGCAACGAAAAGGCGACAATGAGACGACAAAAAGGCAGTAGAAAGGCGACATAAAAGCGGCAAAAAGGAGATAAAAAGGTGTAAAAAGGCGACAATAAGGCGTCAAAAAGTTGACAAATTTGCGACAAAAAGGCAACGAAAAGGACACAGAGACAGAGGACGGGGACGGAGGTTAGAGCGCCAACACAGAGACAGAGGACGGGGACGGAGGTTAGAGCGCCGACACAGAGACAGAGGACGGGGACGGAGGTTAGAGCGCCGACACAGAGACAGAGGACGGGGACGGAGGTTAGAGCGCCAACACAGAGACAGAGGACGGGGACGGAGGTTAGAGCGCCGACACAGAGACAGAGGACGGGACGGAGGTTAGAGCGCCGACACAGAGACAGAGGACGGGACGGAGGTTAGAGCGCCAACACAGAGACAGAGGACGGGGACGGAGGTTAGAGCGCCAACACAGAGACAGAGGACGGGGACGGAGGTTAGAGCGCCGACACAGAGACAGAGGACGGGGACGGAGGTTAGAGCGCCGACACAGAGACAGAGGACGGGGACGGAGGTTAGAGCGCCAACACAGAGACAGAGGACGGGGACGGAGGTTAGAGCGCCGACACAGAGACAGAGGACGGGGACGGAGGTTAGAGCGCCGACACAGAGACAGAGGACGGGGACGGAGGTAGACACAGAGACAGAGGACGGGACGGAGGTTAGAGCGCCGACACGGAGACAGAGGACGGGACGGAGGTTAGAGCGCCAACACAGAGACAGAGGACGGGGACGGAGGTTAGAGCGCCGACACGGAGACAGAGGACGGGGACGGAGGTTAGAGCGCCAACACGGAGACAGAGGACAGGGACGGAGGTTAGAGCGCCGACACAGAGACAGAGGACAGGGACGGAGGTTAGAGTGCCAACACAGAGACAGAGGACAGGGACGGAGGTTAGAGTGCCAACACAGAGACAGAGGACGATGACGGACAACCGAAAAAACAACAAAAAGGTGATAAAAATGCAACAAAAAGGCGACCTGTTTCAGTCCATTTGTCTTTTAATTGTTTAACCCTGTATTTGTTGTTGTGTGTCTGTTGTGTCCAGAACTAATGTCTCCGTAGGGGGACTAATGAAGACACTTTGACCTTGATAAGGTGGACCCCTGAGCCCCGGCGTGTACCTGACTGTCTCCTGGAGCGTCGGTACGGTAGGTTTCCGTCCAGCAGCAGCGGCAGACTCTTCCTGGACTTCTCCGGTGTGTAGAGCAGCAGCTCTGGAGGCTCTGGACGGACAAAACCAGCACAGAGACGCTGAATAACTGGACGGACGTCCGTCTCTGGGTCCAATGAACGTATCACACACACGTCCTTTCATTCATTATCTCATTAAAGGCTGAGTCTGGTGTTGCTATATGTAGATTCATTTATCTGATTAGGACAATGCACGTTAGAGGTCTAGACCTGCTCTATCTGTAAATTATAGAGAGGTCTAGACCTGCTCTATCTGTAAATTATAGAGCGGTCTAGACCTGCTCTACCTGTAAATTATAGAGAGGTCTAGACCTGCTCTATCTGTAAATTATAGAGCGGTCTAGACCTGCTCTATCTGTAAATTATAGAGCGGTCTAGACCTGCTCTATCTGTAAATTATGGAGCGGTCTAGACCTGCTCTATCTGTAAATTATAGAGAGGTCTAGACCTGCTCTATCTGTAAATTATAGAGCGGTCTAGACCTGCTCTAACTGTAAATTATAGTGGTCTAGACCTGCTCTATCTGTAAATTATAGAGCGGTCTAGACCTGCTCTATCTGTAAATTATAGAGCGGTCTAGACCTGCTCTATCTGTAAATTATAGTGGTCTAGACCTGCTCTATCTGTAAATTATAGAGCGGTCTAGACCTGCTCTACCTGTAAATTATGGAGCGGTCTAGACCTGCTCTATCTGTAAATTATAGAGTGGGTCTAGACCTGCTCTACCTGTAGATTATAGAGCGGTCTAGACCTGCTCTATCTGTAACTTATAGAGTGGTCTAGACCTGCTCTATCTGTAAATTATAGAGAGGTCTAGACCTGCTCTATCTGTAATTATAGAGCGGTCTAGACCTGCTCTAACTGTAAATTATGGTTCTAGACCTGCTCTATCTGTAAATTATAGAGGCGGTCTAGGACCTGCTCTATCTGTAAATTATAGAGCGGGTCTAGACCTGCTCTATCTGTAAATTATAGAGAGGTCTAGACCGCTCTACTCTGTAAATTATAGAGCGGCTAGACCTGCTCACTGTAATTATAGGGGTCTAGACCTGCTCTATCTGTAAATTATAG
>NW_022603792.1:0-26408 GCF_008692095.1 Etheostoma spectabile | reverse complement strand
GGAGATATAGAGGAATAGTTTAATAAATGTCTATGATTTATTTGTAGAAATTCAGTGATTATTCATTGGTTTTATATCTTGATTTTGAGCTGCAGGTTTTTGTTAATTAGATCATTCAATGTTCATTAGTCCATGAGCTCATTTTTTGGTGTTTTATCTAATTGTTTAGAATAATCCTGACTTCACTGTGACAGTCTGTGATTATCCATCATCATGCGTTCCTTTGATCTTAAATAGTAGTTAGAATTATTCATACTTTCTGCCTTTTTAACTCAGAAGTTAGGCTGCATATAATTTCCTATTGACTACATGTGGTGTATTGACCTTAAAATCCCCAAAAACGAGTGTAAAACTAGTCGTAAAAATGTTGAAGAATGTTACAAAACTAACAACGAAGAGACAGAAACACGGCGGTTAGAGACAGAAGTGTCAAAGAAACATCACAAGGGTGAACAGCTGATGTTGTTTTTCTTTCTTTACACAAGACAGCAGCGCCGCCTGGTGGAGGAAACACGGAACTGCACCTCTCTGTTTCTAATCCCATCACACAGCCTTAAATCGCCTCCTTTTCTTGCTTCCTTCCTTCCTTCCTTGCGTCCTTGTCTTTGTCCCCCTCACTGAAGAGACACAGGAGAGACATCTCTCCATTTGTGCATGAATAGGTCCTGTGTGTGTGTGTGTGTGTGTGTGTGTGTGTGTGTGTGTGTGTGTGTGTGTGTGTGTGTGTGTGTGTGGTGTGTCTGTAATGATTTCTAACAAAACAGAGTGTAAATAGTAATTTCCCCACTGGGGATCAAAGTATAAATTATTAATTAATATCACATTAATTTGTCAGCTGTTAGTATCCTCGCCTAGATTCTCCCTCCTCCCTCCGCTCCCATCCTCCATCCTCCATCCTCCCTCCCATCCTCCCTCCTCCCTCATCCTCTCCTCCATCTCCTCCTCCATCCTCGCTTTTCCTCCGCCTCCCTCCTCCTCCTCCCTCCTCGCTTTTTCCCTCCTCCCTCCTCCCTCCTCCCGCCTCCTCCTCCTCGCTTTTCCCTCCTCCCTCCTCCTCCTCCCTCCTCCCTCCTCGCTTTCCCCTCCTCCCTCTCTCACTCCTCCCTCCTCCCTCCTCCCCTCCTCGCTTTTCCCTCCTCCCTCCTCGCTTTTCCCTCCTCCCTCCTCCCTCCTCCCTCCTCCCTCCTCCCTCCTTGCTACTCCCTCCTCCTTTAGCTTCATACTTTAACAGCATTAAGCTAAATGCTGTCGGATTTCTTCCTGCACTGAATATGTAAACAAACCTCTGTCTCGTGTTGTGTTCAGGTGCATCGGGTGGATAGGACGCCCCCCAGTCTGACCACCAGGCGGAGTCCCAGCACCGTGGTGGACCTGGGCGCCGGGCGCTACGGCGTCCTCATCACCTCCAGACACCTGCAGGGGTCGGACCCCGACAGCCCTGCGGAGCAGCTGGAGTTCTCCATCAGCCGGACGCCGGAGTTCGGCTTCCTGGAGAACGCACTCACAGGTGGGACATCGGTCCTCGTCCCTCACGATGTCCTCGGGTCAAATTGCCTGCTTTCATATATAAATGTTCTTCTGAACTACCCAAAATAACATGATTGATTAAACGCTCAAGTTGCCTACACAGCCTAGCCTATATAGCCTATATATAAGCTACATAAGCTAGGCCTATATAGCCTATATATAAGCTACATAAGCTAGGCCTATATAGCCTATATATAAGCTACATAAGCTAGGCCTATATAGCCTATATATAAGCTACATAAGCTAGGCCTATATAGCCTATATATAAGCTACATAAGCTAGGCCTATATAGCCTATATATAAGCTACATAAGCTAGGCCTATATAGCTATCTATATAAGCTACATAGCCTATATATAAGCTACATAGCCTATATAGCCTATACAAACTAAATGTGCTATTAGCCTATATATAAGCTACATAGCCTATATATAAGCTATATATAGCTATTATATAAGCTATATAGCCTATATATAAGCTACATAGCCTATATAGCCTATATAAACTAATGTGCTATATAGCCTATATATAAGCTACATAGCCTATATAAGCTATATATAGCATTATCAGCTACATAGCCTTATATAAGCTACATAGCCTATATAAGCTTATATAGCCTATATATAAGCTACATAGCCTATATATAAGCTACATAGCCATATATAAGCTACATAGCCTATATAGCCTATATAAACTAAATGTGCTATCTAGCCTATATATAAGCTACATAGCCTATATATAAGCTACATAGCCTATATATAAGCTACATAGCCTATATAGCCTATATAAACTAAATGTGCTATATAGCCTATATAAACTATATATGTGCTATATAGTCTATATAGCTTATATAGCTTATATAGCCTATATAGCCTTGTATGTAGTCTAAATAGCTTATATAGCTTGGTATATATCCTATATAGCCTATATATAGGCTATATATAGTCTATATATAGCCTATATATAGCCTGTGTAAAGCCTCTATAAATAGGCTTTACATAACATATATGATCTAAAGAGAAGTATGTCCAGCTGGATTAAGACGTCTCGTCCTGCCAGGAGCTTACATCAAAGGACGTTTCACCCAGCGGGACCTGGACCAGCGCGCCGTGGTCTTCGTCGTCCCCGCCGACGTGGACGTGACGGCCGACAGCTTCCTGTTCCGCCTCAGCGACGCGGCGGGGAACACCATGCTGCCCGAGACGTGGGTTTGTAGGAGGACACCATGATGCACACACTGTTACAACTCGGACCGTAGATTTTACAGTAAATACCTGGCATAACGTTGTAAAATGACATGATCATCAGTGTATGCATGTTCCCGGGTGCCCTGTAGACTGGAGCTGTCCTGGTCCCGGGTGGAGTTGTCGGCGACCTGCTACCGGACCTGCGAGACTGCGGGGACGCTGCAGATCCAGGTCCAACGCCACGGGGGGAGCGTCGACCCGGCGTACGTCGCCATCCAGGTACCAGTCCCAGACTCTGGGAGGTATTATTACAGAGAGAGAGAGAGAGAGAGAGAGAGAGAGAGAGAGAGAGAGAGAGAGAGAGGAGAGAGGAGAGAGAGAGAGAGAGAGTGTATCCAGGTGTCAGCATCGGGTGTCACCAGCATCCAGCTGTCACCACCATCCAGGTGTCACTACCATCCGGGTGTCACCAGGATCCAGGTGTCACCACCATCCGGGTGTTACCAGGATCCAGGTGTCACCACCATCCGGGTATCACTACCATCCGGGTGTTACCAGGATCCAGGTGTCACCACCATCCGGGTGTCACCAGGATCCAGGTGTCACCACCATCCGGGTGTTACCAGGATCCAGGTGTCACCACCATCCTGGTGTCACCAGGATCCAGGTGTCACCACCATCCGGGTGTTACCAGGATCCAGGTGTCACCACCATCCTGGTGTCACCAGGATCCAGGTGTCACCACCATCCTGGTGTCACCAGGATCCAGGTGTCACCACCATCCGGGTGTTACCAGGATCCAGGTGTTACCAGGATCCTGGGACTTCTGCGAGGCGAGAAAGCACAAGCAAGTTTGTGGAAGAAGCTGAGTTCCTTGTTGTTGTTGTTGTTGTTGTTGATTGTTGTTGTTGTTGTTGTTGATTGTTGTTGTTGTTGTTGTTGTTGTTGTGGTGCAGGTGGAGGAAGGATCGGCCAAACCCGGCAGAGATTTCACTCACAGCACCGCCGGTCTCATCCAGTTTGACCCAGGTGGGTCAACACATTATAACTGTTGTTTATGTTGGTGAAGAAAAGAATGAAGGACTTCAGAACTAACAATGGACGGTACTAACCCTCATGTTGTCTTCATGTTGCCCTCATGTTGTCCTCATGTTGCCCTCATGTTGCCCTCATGTTGTCCTCATGTTGCCCTCATGTTGTCCTCATGTTGTCCTCATGTTGTCCTCATGTTGCCCTCATGTTGTCCTCATGTTGTCCTCATGTTGTCCTCATGTTGCCCGCATGTTGTCCTCATGTTGTCTTCATGTTGTCCTCATGTTGACTTCATGTTGTCCTCATGTTGTCCTCATGTTGTCTTCATGTTGTCTTCATGTTGTCTTCATGTTGTCTTCATGTTCTCCTCATGTTGCCTTCATGTTGCCATCATGTTGCCCTCATGTTGTCTTCATGTTGTCTTCATGTTGTCTTCATGTTGCCCTCATGTTGTCTTCATGTTGCCTTCATGTTGCCCTCATGTTGCCCTCATGTTGTCTTCATGTTGTCTTCAGGTTGTCTTCATGTTGTCTTCATGTTGCCCTCATGTTGTCCTCATGTTGTCTTCATGTTGCCCTCATGTTGTCTTCATGTTGTCTTCATGTTGTCTTCATGTTGCCTGATGTTGTCCTCATGTTGTCCTCATGTTGTCCTCATGTTGCCCTCATGTTGTCCTCATGTTGCCCTCATGTTGCCCTCAGGTCTTCTATCAAAGTATTGGTACTTTTACTTGAGGACAATGTGTTTGTACTTTTTCCATCTGTGCTAGTATAACCTCTATGCAGTGTTGACACATGAGGACTCTGGTTTCTGTGGTTCCTGTTCAGGAGTCAGTGTGAAGACCTGGAACATTTACCTGATTGACGACGGCCTGGAGGAAAACCACGAGACGTTCACTGTCACCCTGAAAAACCCCAAAAACGCCGTCCTGGGACAGAGGACATCCGCCAGCGTGGAGATCATCGACCCCAGAGGAGGTGAAGCATCAAGAGCAGATATTCTTTTACTCTCAATCTCACGCAAACCTCTCTGTGTACAGCAGCGTTATACTATATATAATATATATAATATTCAATATAATATTTTATTCCTATTACTGTTTCCTAGTATTTCACTATATTTATATTCTGTGCTGTGGGACTGATTTTGCTGCTGGAACACTAGAATTTCCCATTTTATTGGATTCAATATCTATCTATCATCTATCCATCCATCCATCCATCCATCCTCGTCCGCTTATCCGGTATTATTGTTTGCTGTCTCTCAGGGCGGTGCGATCCAGATGACCTGAGGGTGGAGGAGGACAGGAAGCGACTCCCACTCTCTCCTCCGCCTCCCCCCCTCCCGGACCGCCCCAGACCACCGGAGGACCCCGTCACCGACATCGAGGCAGAGCTGCTGTGGGAGAACCAGCCCCACCCTCCCCGAGGCGACGTCCCAAAACCCTACCTGGACTACGGCGAGGGGGAACCCCAGGACCAGCCGGCCCCCGGCAGCTACAGCCACGTCCTCCACCACAGCAGGCAGCCCACGGGGGGATCCACAGGGGGGTCCACTGGGACCACTGGGACCACTGGGACCACTGGGCACAGCGTCAGACATGGAGGATTCAAAGTGAGTGGTTCTTCCAGTTATTGCTGCAAGAAATCCTTCACACCACCCTGTAAACAATAACTGAAATATACAGTTATTTCCTTTAGATTTCACAGTAATATAAAAGAATTCACAGGAACTTGCTGGACAATCGTTGACAGTAAGTTACTGTAAATTTTACGATACATTTTTTACAGTGTATGGTGATATCTCAGCCTGACGTCAGTGACCCATGAGCCACTGTTATTTAAATCTTAGTACTTAATTTGTTTGTGCAACCGCTTTAAAAAAAAAAAAAAAGTGTTGCTTTTTTTGACTTTTTCTAACGCTTTTGTGTCCTTTTTGATGCGTTTGACAATTCTTGACATTTGACATCTAAACGTCCGTGTACGTATAGGAAAACTAACACGTAGGTCGTTAGATGGGTAAAGATCAGTTCTGCGAACATGGTGATGATCGGAGACGTAAAGTACCGCGAAAAGACCGGAAAGTTGGAAGTTCCTGGATATGGCCGAAAGCAGCGAGTCTGAACCATAGACAGTTAAAGAAATGGACCATCAGGTCCCGTTGTTCTGGACGGAGACCGGTGAAGTCCATTAGAAGCTCTTTCCTGGTGACGCTGAGCGTTACTGTCTCCAACTGATCTTGATGACGTGTCTTAAATGTAAAGTGCATTACAAATAAAATGTATTATTATTACAAAGCTGATATTTTGGTCTTTCTGCTGCTCTCCGTGCAGGTGCATCTGTCAGGAGAGAGGAGGTCTGAGCAGAAGGTCTGGACGGTAAGATGCTAGTTTTACTTTAATGAATCAATTAATTTATCAAAGACGCAAACAAAGCACGACCGCATACAGAAATATACCCAGCGGAGACCACCCCTACGGCACAAAACCTCTTTAACGACCCCTCTTCCTCCCCCAGTTCCACAGTCTGACTCCTCTGCGGGTGGAGGAGCTGAGGCAGAGCGATGAGGGCTGGAGCCCCCATCAGGACCCTCCTCAGATGGATCATCCAGGACCAGGACCCCACCCAGAGCCACGCCAGCGCAGGGTACAGACACACTGCTCACCTCAGTCTCTGACACTTTAACCCTTGCGTTGTCTGCCCGTCAAAATTGAAAATTTGATGCTTTTTATCAATGTTTTTTTTTACTTTTTCTTACGTTTATGTCAATTTTTCTTAACGCTTTTGACGCTTTTTTTCCAACATTTCTCACTTTTTTTTCTACGTCAATTTGACCCGAGGACAACATGAGGGTTAACAAACGTCTCACTACATTTCCCTGTTTTTGTTTTTGCTCGTGAAGCATGAACCCCAAAGACAGCCTCAGCTTTTTTAAAACTTTGAACTATAAACTCCACTTGTGCTACATTGGTGGGGGGGGGATCACAGAAATGGGACATTTCACTGATACTCCCACCGCTGCTCAACCAGGCCAGATCCCTGTTTTCCGGTCCGAACGCAGCCTTAACATGTTGTTATCAATATTGTTGTTGTTGTTATTGTTGTTATTGTTGTTGTTATTATTGTTATTGTTGTTGTTGTTGTCTCTCTTTGTCTCCTCAGACGGGGAAGTCAGTGAGCAGCTCGTGTCCCGATGGTTGGACTCACCACCGGAGACGCTGTTACGTCCTCGGCTCGGCGGTGGCCAGCTGGGCGAGCGCCGAGAGGAGCTGCTCGCTGCTGTAAGTAACAAACACAGTTTTTACTTCTGTCTCTGTGCTGGGGCTCGAACCTGCGGCTGGTTTCTGAGGACTATGGTTACCTGGTCCTCAGGTCTCTGCAGGGTAAATCCAGACAGCTAGCTAGACTACCTGTCCAATCTGAGGACTATGGTTACCTGGTCCTCAGATCTCTGCAGGGTAAATCCAGACCGCTAGCTAGACTACCTGTCCAATCTGAGTCAGTGTTGGCGACCAGGGTTAAATAACATCGGTAGAAACACTTTTAACCGCCTTTTCGTCTCCTTTTCGTTTCCTTTTTGTCTCTTTTTGTCTCTTTTTTGTCTCCTTTTCGTCGTCATTTCGTCTCCTTTTCATCTCCTTTTTCACCGCCTTTTTTCACATTTTCATCGAGTGCCGAGAGGCGCTGCTATCTGCTGTAAATAACACGGAAACAAACTTTTTATTGTGAAAGAAGAAACTGGCAGGAGTGGTTCCGGGACCGTTTTAACCCTCCCGTTGTCCTCAGGTCACAAGGGACCATGAATTCTAAAAAGTAGTAAAACTAGTGCTAGTGGCAGCATGCAACGGGAGATTCTGCACCATCTGGCTCATCTCCAACGAGCCTATTGACACACAGTTAGACCCGCCCCCCCCCAGCCCTGATTGGTGCATCTGAACAGGAAGCGGTGGCTCTTTGCAGATCCCTCTACAGACTGTAGGTGGTGCCAGAGGACCTGCTTCATGTAGTTTCACTGGAACATGGGGTCATTTTCAGCAGATATGACAGGAAGTTAGTTTTTTAAGTCTTACCTACTGCACCTTTAAATAACTGTACAAATAAATGAATAAAATGTTGCTGAAAAAAGTGAACGAAAAACCTTTGAATCTGTTAAAAGCCTTCAGAGGCTCGAGTCTGCGCATGCGGCTGCAGGTGTGTTGTGATCTGACTCTGATGCTTTGAACATCTGTGTGGCAGGTTTAACAGCAGCCTGACCGGCGCGCGCTCCACAAGAGACGTGGCCTGGCTGTGGAGGTTTGCCGGGAGGAAGCCATTTTGGATCGGTGAGTGGCTTTAACGTCGGCGTTGAGGCCGTCCCATGAGCCTCGGCGTGGACGGCGTGGTGTTCTCAACGCGGAGCGAAAGATCTGGAGTCCAGGCAGTGATTGATTTTTACAGCTAAAATAAAATGAAAAGGACACAGCTGTGGATGTGATTAATTATTATGTCTATTACTGTGTTATTAGACTGAGGACGGGAGGATTCAGTGGGTCTTAAACAGCCGAACGCCAAAAATCTGGATTCTGTGCATCCCTAGAAGATTAATCTTCTTTTACCCGAGTTGATAAAAGCTCATGGGTTGCATAAGTCCATATAGGGAGAAGGGTCGGGAACCGGAGGGTCGCTGGTTCAAGTCCCCATTCGGACCAAAGTATGGTGGTGGACTGGTAGCTGGAGAGGTGCCAGTTCACCTCTTGAGCAAGGCACCGAACCCCCAACTGCTCGGGGTGCCTTTCAATGGGCAACCCCCCCACCTTGACATCTCTCCATTAGTGCATGTAAAGGACCTGAGCATGTGCCCCCCACCCCCCACCCTGACATCTCTCCATTGTTTCCCCAGGTCAGTCTGGAGGTTCAGGTCGCTGGATGTGGACCCACGGGGGCTCGGTGTCATCCTCCAGAATGAGGGGGGCTCCACCCAAATGCGTGCTGGTTGAAAACCCCCGACGCTGGATCTCCACCAGCTGCTCCCCCGAGACGCAACACGCAGTCATCTGTTCCTCGGCGGCCCCCCCCCTCCCTGAGAGACAGGTTCACTGTTACCAGCTCGGCGTTTCGGGGTCACGTTGATACGCAACGACGCTGCTCGGAACATTTAATATTCATATGTCGGTCAAAATAAAGATCGCTGCACAGAACTCAGATATGAGATGAAGTTCAGCAGTTTGACGAATTCTTATATTGGTTCCACACTTTACTCAAGTACTGTACTAAAGGAAAAAAATATAAGGTAGGCCCTACTTGTACTTTACTTGAGGATTTCTTCTCATGTTACTTTCTACGTCTCTGATACATTTTCTCACAGCTTTAGTATATTTTCCAAATGAAGTTCTCTGTCCATGAAACAAGAGTTTTGTTATAAAAGTTAATGTAGTAAAAAAATAAAGTAAAAGTGAAACCGACTGACAGAAGAGTATTGTGAAACTACTTTGATAGTTGAAGTAATTTCTCACGTAGAAACCTTTTAATGATGTGAATGTAATAGTAATAATGTTGGATGGAGACTGCAGGTTGGACGTAACCATGACGACGGTGTCACTTTGGGTAATCGAGCCTTTTCTTGCTATTTTACAAAGAAAATTGATTAATGGAGAATACGGCTGGACGATATGAGGAAAATACCAGTATGCCATGTGCGATATGGTTGAATATCATAATAACGATATATAATTTGTATGAAATACGTGGGGTGGGGGGGGCAGTAGCTCAGTCCATAGGGAGTTGGGTTGGGAACCGGAGGGTCACTGGCTCAAGTCCCCACACAGACCAAAGTATGGTCCCCCCCCACTCTGACATCCCTCCATTAGTGCATGTATAGGACCGTGTGTGTAGTTCAGGCCTGTGTGTAATGTGTGTAAATTGTAATTTCCCCTTGTAAAGTATACATTATTATTATTATTATTATTAAACAGGTATAAAAGTGTGCTCAGTTATGACTTTCTGTTGCTTTTAGTGTTCTTCAAAAATACAACAAATTGCTTGTTGAATTTAAAATAAAAGGAAATAATTTCTTCATTCTAACTTTCTTTTATTTAACAAATTGAAGATTGAATTGAGCCTTAAAGGCACTACTTAAAAAAGAATGAGTTACGTTATTTTACTGATATTGTCTTTCAACTAAAAATCTCGTGGCTATTGCAATATGTTGCCGCCTTTTGCGATATGTATAGTATGCATGTTGATATTGAAACAACGATGGAGATAAAAAACCAATTCTATATATTGTGCAGCCTTAATGGAGAACATATTGATATGATGAGTAATAGTTTAACATCACAGGGGACATTTCTATCTGTTTCATACTTTTAACTACCTTTGTTTGATCATACATGCATACATACATACTGAAGACACCTTTTCAATGCAGGAATTTGGGGTATTTTAATGTGTTCTTAGTACTTTTTGATGCAGTAAAAGTTCTTTCTCCACCACTGGTTTCAAATTTAGCTTTTTGCATGACACTGATGTAGATGTTTACATATCTATAATCTATAATACACAGTTTTTTGTTCTTGAAATGAGGAATTTTAGGAAATTAATGATTTCTCTTTTTTAAACCAGCCTGTTAAACGACCAGCAGAGGGCAGCACAACACAACAAGACGGATTTACGTTTCCACTGATGGCCAAGGCATGACCCGCCCTACTCCGCCTCTGATTGGCTTACCTGGGTATTATGACAACCACTATAACCAATCCAATCAACAAAGGCAACGCGTACTAGCCAATCAGAGACAAGGGTAGGACACGTTATGCCTTACCATCCTAGGAATCGCAAAAGTGACGCCGTTCAGATTCAACGACTAATCCCATGAAACAAACAAAATACAGCGGCTAAAGTTACAAAAAATTTTAAATATACATGAACATAATGTTGTCTTCTGGACACATCAACTGCACAGCAATTGGTCCGTGTTTCTTGGACTTTGGCTAAAAAGAGAAACTTTCTTCCCGGTGAGTAAAACCCCAAAAGTGGGCGTATATATTATATATTTTTGAATTTAATTTTAAATCCAAACGTTTACAATGCAATGCGACGACCTAGTATTATATACCTATTTCAATGGCATGTTTGGTTATTTTAATAGTAGCCTAACATCTTATTTTAATTTAAATAATGTAACGTTAGGTTGAGCTAACAAGACTCAACTGACAGGTCGCTCAACAGTTTACCGTAAAGATACAGGTTTTCTTTGGTTATTGGTTGTCTAGCTCAGTTTTAACATAACTACGTAACGTTAACGTTAACAATAGGTTACGTAACACTATTATATGATGCCCAAAATATATTGTTAGATATCCTGCTACCAACCGTTATTTCGCCGTTAATATTGTGATTTGACCGTTGGTGCAGTTTGAAAATCTCCAACGGCAATTTACGTCCGCCATTTTGATCATAGTCAGCAATGACTTAGCAAATTTTTTTTTTTTGACTTTATCCACTTTCGACACACACTGGTTGAAGCGTTAGCCCATTTGTGAGTATTTAAATTCATTAATTTATCAATTTTTTTGTTAAAAGCTGTTTTTCTGCGAACCGTTAATATTAACTTAACTAGCTAATAGATAACGTATAACGCCGCCATCTTGTGAGATGCGTCTTCCGCCGCCATTTTGTCAAAGTCTTCTCTCCCGTTCTACAGACTCAAAAACGACTTTTGTCCTCTTTTTGATTTTTTATGCGAAACAACTGTCAACACTAATAGACAATCCCACAAATGAATAAGGTGTTATATTTTACTGCTACGGACGTGTTGAATTTAACATCACAAGGTAAGGTTTTAGCTAGCTTTTTTCATGTTAGCTTAAAAGCTAACATGAAAAAAGCTAGCTGAGTTAAGTCACAGTCCTGATACTTAATCAGGCTAATGCTAATAAACGTCAGGTAGAATATTTTTTATTTAATTAGGGCTATGTGAGTAGGCTAAGCTTGTGAAAATGATGTTTGTCAACAACTACACAGCATTAAGTCAACTTAACATTCTTAGTTCAAGCTAGCCTTTACTAACTAATATTAACTAGTTAATAATGGCTAGCTAGGTTGTCAGATGTACAATAGGTACCTTTTGATATAAAATATAATGTCAAAGTGTCATAATGTACCATAATTTTACCATTTTGTGAGGCTTACAATTAGTAGTTTGGTTTTAGTAAGGCTGTGCAATTAATCAAAATGTAAATGTGATTATGATTTTAACTCCCAATGATCACAAAAACTGAATAATTGAGAAAAACAGTTAGTTATCTCATTACGTTTTGCAAGTAAACACTTATTTTCTCTTGTGTTCTGAATGAAAAAAATAAAGTTTAAATAGAAAAAATATTTAGGCAAATTTCACAGGTGATGTGTTTTTTGAACTGTTGATTTATTCAACCTTTTCCACTGTTTTTAGAGTTCAATAATTGCAACATCTGTCATCAATATCATCATGTGAAATTATTGTGATTTCAGTACTGACCAAAAAAATCTTGATTTATTTTTCCATAATTGAGCAGCCCTACGTTTTAGTCCGCACAGTCTCATTTTTAGTTAAGTTCCTGACATAATCAGGATATCAAACGATGGATCCTATGTCTGTGTATGGATCCTAACTACTGCAGCTCTTCTTTTGTGACCTCTTTCCAGCCAGTCATGCGTTGAACGCCGTGGTGGGGCCTTGATGACCGTGACGGGCTGGATTCTGTCCCCCGCTGCCCGATGGTCTGGCCCAGCGCTGGAGGATGGAGCAGCCACAGACAGCAAGCCTACTAAGGTATGCTGTGTTCAAGGCCAGTTATTTATTTAATTAGCTTCTCCTCAGTACCCAAATCTGTCATCCACCATATTATTTTATTATTATTATGTTGACAAAATAGTTTAAAGCCTATGTTGCAGGTTAACCACCACTGTTGACTATTGTTTACAAAAAGCACTCAAGATATGTATATCATTTTTAAACATTTCTCCAAATAGTTTTAAAAGTTAGTTTTTGGTCATTTTTGGTATTCGCGGGTTATTAAGTCAATTCGGCGATGACGTCACATTGGGGAGAAAAGTCTCAGCCGATCACTAGAACTACGGTGACTGACTGGGATGAGGAAGAGGAGGAAGAGGAGGAAAGGCCAGCAGCCGAATAATTATGAACCTGCCAGACGTGAGAGGGCAAATGAGGAATTGCCAAATTCTGGGGAAGTCTCCTTCATTTATCTCCTTCATAGTATTAGGAGCTTCATTCAGCTCCTGTATGTAGCCTAAGTTTTGTGAACGCTGTTTTTTTTACTTAGAGAGCTGGGCGGCTTCCTGTATTTTTTACTTTCTAATATAGAACTGTTTTAATAAATAAACCTGCTCTAGATGATATGCAAAGTTAACAAGCTCTGTAAAAATAGCAAGAGATAACTGGCACAGAGGATAAGATTAATGTTCCTGTTGGTTGTCTGTCTACAGATAAATGATATCAGACTGTATTAATTAGCAGCATCTTACGAAGCCTCGCTGTGCAGCTAGTCCGTTTGCAAAGGTCAGCGAGCTAGCGATCGGCAACTATAGTTTCGGCTTCCCGTCTAACCCGGCGTCAGTAAGACCCAGACTCAGATCAGGAGTCTGTTGGGCGCCAAAATCGAGAAGATGGGACCCATTGTCTTTATATTTTGGACACAATAACAATCATCTAAACTCACCAGCCTTCGATGAAGACGAAATGTAAGTTTTTTCATTGATAAATAGCATTGTACAAAAAAACGTAGAATAAAATGATAATTAATTAGATTTTTTAATTAGATTTTTTGTCATAGCAATGTTGCAAGAAACTGCCGTGACCTAACGCAACACACACAGAGCGTGGATGGTGTTTTTGATTCTCGGCGTGTGGCTGTTTGCCAGAAGACACATTTAGTTTCAAAGGAAGCTGGAGGCAACACAAAAATAAAATAACACCGCAGGTAAACTATTTAAAAGTGGCCGGTTTTCTTAGCTTTTAGTTTTCTAAAATATTACTGATTATACTTAAATGTTTTTTACAGAGGGAACACATTCAATGCAGGACTTATACTGTAACAGAGTATTTATGCACTGTTTTAGTCTTGAAATGCTGAATGCCACCAGGAGCTGAATGTTCTCTGTTATAAAAACAGTCTAAATTGTGTTGAACGATCAGCAGAGGGCAGTAAAACACCAACTATTATCACTGCAGGAAGTCAATTTGCGTTTTATCAGAATGGCAAAGGCATGTCCCACCCTACTCTGCCTTACTCTGCCTCTGATTGGCTTACCCTGGTACTTGTACCCAAACCCTAACCAATCTAGACCTAACCAGTCCAACCAATGAGGGGAACGCCTACTAGTCAGTGAGAGACGGGGACAGGGCGGGTCATGGCTTCACCATCCTAGGAATCACACGTTTGCCTCCTGCGAGACTGTTTATTGATTTAGTTAATCCCTGATATTAAATCAAACCAACTAAACTACAGTGAGAACAAAAATTATAAATTATTTATGTTGTTGGCTTCTTAAGTGCACATCAGTTGGTCTGTGTTTATGAGAGTTAAAAGGTTAAAACGTTACAAGAAGAAACCCTTATTTTTAATCAAGTTTTTATTCATAATTTTGTTTTTTAACAGACAGAAAAAACCCATGAGACAGCCAAACAACAAGACAATACAAAACCTACTAATGCTTCTTTATGTGACTACCAAAATCCAATAATTAACTCTTAACAATATTCACAACATTTGGTTTTATCAACTTTTTTATTATTTGTAAGTTTTGCAATTCATTCAGACATGTAGCTTTTATACATACTGTTACCCTGTGGATGAACTGGATTGCAGATTTTTTGATAATTAACTAATTCAAGCATCTGAGTTAGCAAGCAAGTAAGGGTTAGCTGAGGCACAAAAATAAAAATAACAGATTAACATCATTCTCCCCGGCATAGTCCATGCCTACAATTGCACAAAACATGAATCTACGGGCTACTCACCATTCTTCCTCCTCTTTGGAAGACTCCACAGCTGCCCATTGACCTGATATTCAATCCGACCCGGATCGACTGGTACAGACACGGCAGGAGTATGCACAGACCTGGGCTTCCGGATGCAGGATGCATACCGGATTGCTTCTGAGAACAACAAGAAGTCTTCGGATAAAGGGAAAAGGCACTACGACCAAGGTGCCAGAGGAGTCTTGCTGCAACCCGGTGATCGTGTGCTTGTCAAGAACTTGTCGGAGAGAGGTGGCCCGGCAAACTTCGATCTTACTGGGAACAGAATATTCACCGTGTCATTGAGAGGCTGGGAGACGGACCTGTATATCGAATCCAAGCTGAATCAGGTGACAAACCCCTCCGGGTGCTCCACCGCAACCTCCTCTTGCCTGTCGTGACTTACCAGTCAGTCATGAGGATTGTGACACTGGTGTGAAGCGAAAGCCCCAGGGACAGAGACGTCAAATGCCAACCAGAGAAGCAACACAAGTCTCATGTCGACACCCTCAGATGATGAGAGGGAGTGCTCCTACAACCTCAGACCCTTGCCTGTATATGAGAGAGGGCTGTCAGACACCACCACCTGAACCCAAGCAACACAGTGAGCTGAGGGCTGAGGCTCCTGAATATCAACCGTTGAGCCAAACCTGAGTCGTCTGGGGATGTATGGCAGCCAGGACCATCTGATCCTTTGGTGACAGCACAGCAATGTCCGTACCAAGAAGAGTAAATCCATCCCCAGCTGTGGAAGGACTGGAGCAACAAAAAGATGATGTTGTGGAGAGTGGGAGCTCTCAAGATGTTGTGATAGATGCTGGCCTTTTCCCCAGCCAGTAGGCGAGGTACCTCAACACTGCGGAGGACCACTCGGCCAGTCAAACCCAGAAACATTTTCATGTATGACCAGCCGGAGAACCCTCCTACCAACCTTGGAGAATGGGAACTAATGCCTTGTACTGTACCCCTTTTCCATGGCTGCCTACCCAGTGTTTCCTGAAAGATGCTGCTATCCTTCCCGAACTGTATGGACGTACAATAGAACTGACACTGACCAGATATAAAAGACATTGACATACAATCTTACTTCATACTACTACCTGTGATTGAAATACTGCAGGCTTCCTTCCTGTTCAGACTGAGGCCTTGTGAAGACCGTACTTACTTGACATCTGACCAAATAGTCTGTGAATACCACTGTAGCCATTAGTCCAGTTTAGTCTGGATGTCAGGAGACACCTCTTAAAGTAGGGGAGAGTGTAATGGGTAGAGAAGGTTAATTAAAAAAAAAAGTTAACCCCTCCTATTTTTTTATTATTCATTACATGTAGGGTATTCATGACCATGTATTTTTACTTCATGCCAGTAGATGGCGCTATTGACTAGTTTCACCGTAGTGGGTTGCCGTGGAGACGGTAGCTCAAGCGCTCAGAAATAAACAGCCGGCGCTTGAGAAAGACACAACTTTTGTATCTCCACCTCTTTTCAATCCACAGGTATATTTTTAAACCTTTGCTTAATTATGTTAGGTACCAAACGAGTATACCACTAGTATGGTTTTCTCAGTGACCTATATGTGTCATGTTCTGTGTAGAAATGTATTATGTATATGTTGTTATATGGTTTGTAGTTACTAGCAGTTTGAGCTAGCGAGCTAGGTGAAGTTAGCCTGTCAACGTTCGTGAAGGCTAAGCCGCCGTCAGTTGAATGCGCGTGCCGGTAAACTTACACACCAACGGCTGACCGTTGCGTCTGTGATGAATTATCACATAGACATGGGAACAGTTTCAATCTGAATATAGTACTCTTTGTATTTGATTTCTGACAAGGTTGTTGTATTGTAACATATTCCATAGAAGTAATCAAATGTAGCCTTTGATCTGTTTAATGTGTTACATCTTTGTTTGTTATAAATTAATAGTATAATGATAGTATTAATATATTTATAGACCATTTATATATTATATATTTATATAATTATAGTGTAAGTTATAATTGTGTGTTGTTAATCGTCCAGTGTCCTAGTGTTTGTTAGGCCTATCTGTTGTCATAGTCATCAAATTATTTTTGCAGAAATAAACAGCCGGCGCTTGAGAAAGACACAACTTTTGTATCTCCACCTCTTTTCAATCCACAGTGCTATCCAGCCTGTGGCTTTGTACCTGCCCAGATTCCCCTAGGTCTGAGGCCGGTATTGGCACGAGGTATAAACCAAAATACAATGATTTACTCTTTTATTTGATGTCCTGCTACCAAAAGTTATTTTCATTGTTAATGTTGTGATTTTTCTCTCTGTGCAGTTCACAAATCTGAGTGTTTCACATCCTGCATTTTGTCATAGACCTCAACAGTTTGGTTCTGGAAGTAACAATCCTGTTAATTTTCTCCAGGTCTCCAGGAAAAGCTCCGGCCCTGCAGCCCGAAAAGGATTCCCCCAATGGCCACCGATGTTAAAGAGACAACTGGAAAACTGCTGCCAGGACACCTCAAGCTGCAAGCAAGGTCGGTTATAACTCTTTTTATTCTATTTTTATGTACCTGCGATGTAACCACGATGTAAAGTCTACGGGCCGACCGGGAGCTCACGGTGGAGCCAGTGGGAGAAACAAAACAAAAAACCTGGAAATTTAAAAACTTTTTTGGGACATTGCACATTTTTTGGCACATACCAGGCGATCAAATCAGAACAGGCTCAAGTTTTCTTCATAATGATTTATATTATCAGCCATGATGTCTAAACCATCTGAGGTAGACTTACCACAAGCAGTGAGATAGTGATAGATTGTTTTAACGATAACAGGTTTTATTCACAATGACAAGGGGAAGTATACTACACTACCCATAATTCAAAATCCAAGCGCGGCAGCGACATCTCTGATTGGTGGAACTCGCCGTCACCATGGAAATGTTTCCCAAACCCACGAACGGCTACAGCGCGCTGCTTCCACTGAAGTCTATGACATGTTCCTTTTTGCATTTTGCCGTTTTCAGAATGTTCTTTAAGGCCGAACCAATTGTTTTACGGTCACTAGTCATCACGTAGCTGGTTGGCTTTGGTTCCATGCCTAAAACTATTTATATAGGCATTTAATAAAATATCAATGGACACTTCCATATTTTATTTGCAACAAGTCACACTCACTGTGGAGAGGTTTTACGGCTGTAACAACTGTGAGACTCAGGAAGCACATTTTTGTTCGGTATCTCTGTTGCCTTGCTGTGAAAGAGATGTTGAAGACGATGGATTTAATTACATTTCTATTGGTAAGTTATCTTTATTATATTAAATGACAATGCTATATTACAACTAACATTGGATAATTCATCATCTTGTCTAATATCTAGGTAGCTAGCTTATTAGCTAGCTTTCTAAATCCCAAAAGGGAATTTTTCAGTTTCATTTCTACGGTTATGGCGGTCACACTGTGTCAGTAGTAGTATTACTTTAGTTATCACTTTACAATTACTAGGATAGTTAGCCTATTCTCAACATATCCCACTTTAACCATCAATATGACCAAATAATTTCATTGTATTGAAGATAAAGCATTTTGTGTATTTATTTCTTGTAACAAGTAAGAAAGAATTTGTTAAGTGTTTGATGTTTTTAAGTTATTTTAGGTTTTTATAACAAAAACGTTAAATGAAATCACATTGTTGGGATGTCTAAGTTTTAAGCTGTTCCAGATCTTATCCTGTTTATTTGTCTTTAAATGCTGATGCTCTTATCCATCACTCTGCAAAGACAGAACGAAGTGGGTTCCTAAATCCAAAGGTAAGGAGGTCAAAGGTCAGTATGAATTATATATATCAACCGTGATAGGTGTCTGTCAAAAGTTTGAAGTTGTCCCAGTCTTTTCCTCAATTGTGCGATTACACATGCAGCATTTAGTGCTGCTCCTTCCAGCTTTGGATGTAAAATCCATCTGGCGAACCTCACGATCCGGGGCGCATCTCTCTGCATTTTCCAAATGTGAATATGAGTCTCTTTCCGACCAAGTAGTTACAGGAAGATAGGGACATGGGTACAGTCCACTTCTTACCAGATAGCTACTCTCCGACCTTTTGTTATTATAACACAGTCATCCAACCACCAAAAAGGGAAAAGAACTTGCACTAAAAGAGGGAAAATGCAGCGTCAAGTGAGTGACGTCAGTATGTGTTGTCAAGCAAGGAGAGCGAGTGGTAGTGGCGTCCAATTCGAGTCTCAAGTCCTCAGTCCGCGAGTCCAAGTCTAGTCACGAGTCCAGAGAATTGAGGCTTGACGGACTCGAGTTCGAGTCCAGGACTCAAGTACCCCATCACTGGTTATAAGTAACATGCTTTTCCTACTATGACAAGTCATAATGTCTTATGTCATATCACAATAAACTAGTAGCATGAAAGCATCATGATACACATCTAACAATTAGGTTAAGTATTCTTTTGGCTATTGGTGCTGTGGGCAGCAGATACAATGTTCGTCAAAAGCCCTTAACGACTCAATTCAAGATCATTTTAAGGCCTGCAATTTGTAAAATTGATTTTAGGACACTTTATACTACACGTTTCTTGAGAGTCAAAGTTACAATTATAACGTACAATAACAACATTTACGACAGAACCCATGATGGGATTTTTGTTTTTTGCATTGTGTTGTTCTTTATGAATACATACATTTCAGTGGCATGTCCAGACATTTTTATTACTGGGGTGGCTGTTGTAATATACGGTAGATAAGATTGTATTGCTGTTTCTTTTGGGGGATGTTCCAGTTGCTTGCGTCCCTGTCTGTGTGAGTAATTGAGTGCGCTCAATGGGTTGTGAGTTGATCAAAGGGTCACAGACACGTTTATGACTGCACTGTTTTATTATAGGAACTCAGCATTTACTCTGCATATTTAATAGAGTCTAGCCAACTACGCGCCTTAGCTTGCACACAGGAAGCGTGCAGAATAAAGCACCCGTCTGAAATGCATGAGGCTTGCAGGTGTTTCCTGTCATGCTGATGGGTTATCATTCCTCTTGGTCACAAGGGTGTATGCACCGAGGGGTAGAGAAGAGTATAAGAGAAAAGTCAAGAGGAAAAGAGTCGGACATTAGACTGTCAGCTCTGAGCATGATGCTTGTGTTTGCTGTATGAACTGCATGTCTCCAAAAATATAATTTACATAAAAAAGTGGATCATTTACATCTCACTCAGGTCTGAGAATATCCTTTCCAACAAAGAATCTAGGGTCCAAGTCGGGACAAACATAGCCCAAGTTGGGCACCAATTAATGGCATGAAGTATGACTCTTAATAGATAATATACCTACTAATCACAGCACAGTGGCATACACATGTAATATAAAGCTTCCAAACAATTAATCTTGAAGTCTTAAAGAATGTGTAGCTCCATCAGTAGGTCACATACCTAACAAAATGACGGACATTCAAAAAACAATCACAGTATGAATTACCAACACAATAAAAATAACAAAACTTGTGTGGATAAAATATTATGGCAAACTTAAAATCTTGCAGTAATATGCAGTAAGGTTCTGGCTCTGCCCTGGCAGATGATTAAGAGACCTACCAATCAACAGATGTTAAAGTATGTTATTGTCAAGTTAAAAAAATATAAAAAGTGCCAGATTAATGGTTTTCAATCGAGTAAGTCGTCAAAAAGAGTCAGCCTCATACAAATGAAAACAATGCACATTCCGAAACACAATCACAATATGAAGTCTTAACAACATTAAAATAAGTGTGTGTGAACAAAATTGTGTGTAAAAAAAGAATTGTGCCAGTATTGAAATCTACAATACACAAAAAATATCAACTAAAGTCCCACATCTGACAGGACAGATAAATAGTCTAACAATCACAAGACAGCATGGTTAATAATGTTAATTTAAAGTCAAACAAAAGCAAAAAAATCGTAATTATTGCTTGCTAGGTAATTGGTTATCAACAGGTTAAATCTTAAAAAAATTGTAGATCCAAAGAAGGCTACACGCAAAATAAAACAATACACATTCAAAACTGCAGTCACAATATAATGTACAATCAAAATGAAAACAAATTTGTCCTCCTTGATCTTTTTTCTTAATTTTGAAACGCAATAGTTTCAATGTGATTTGTTCTTGTAGAGACATTTATAGCAGTTAGTTAGATCTGCAACAGATAACAAAATCAAAACATCAAAAATGGATAAAAAAATGTTTAAAGATTATATTGCATAAAAAGTGTATAAAACATACAGCTAGAGCTACAGGATTTTTTCACTTTGTACAGTTCATGTGTCAGTGCTTGTGTTTACTCTTAACTACTATATTATATTCGCACATGCAGATAAATGAATAGAAAGTTTGGCGAGTTTGCCACATCTGACAACAACAAAAAACTCCTTAAAGTGTTTATGAAAAATGTGTATAAAAGATTAAATTGCATAAAAGTAACATAAAACATACATATACATCTAGACCCACAGCATTGGACTTTGACCCAGCAGTCTGTCTTACATGTCGTTTGATCATGTTTTTATGAGGTGTGTTTGAAATTTCATCACAGTGAGTCACAGGATACCACACATATTTTCACGCTGCACGGTTAATGTCTCGGTGCATGTGTTGCACAACTACCCTAGTTTTCATACTGGATGTCATAAGCAAGGGGTCCATTGATAGCAAATCCAATGTAGAAAGAAACCTTTTCTGTGCTGAAACCACTTCTAATGCCAGCAATGAGAGCTGGACGCACAGGGATTTTCAGTTTTCCATAATTGGCAAACACCTCTCCTTGCTCGATGGATCCGCTGACTCGATGAAGACTGTTGATAATTGCTTTGTCTTTAAATATATCTCCATTTCGCCAACGTTGTGCCAAAGCATCACGGCGCATCTCTTTAAAACTCTGATCTAGTTTGAGTTTAGAGACAAGCCTCTTGAGTCCCTCTTCTTTTCCCAAGAAGAGGTGGGCAACAGTGCTTCTATTTCGAAACAATGCAGTCAGGCGCCTGCTACATGAGGTTCGGATTGCTTTCACATATGCCACAATTTCTGTGTTTTCCTGCCTAGGACTTGGCCAGAATAACAGCAGAGCCAGGTAGTACGGGTCTGGGAAGGGATACCTAAGCCCTACTTCTTGCAGAATTTTCAAAAGTAGGGCAGACAGGTGGCTTTGGCTCGCTACATGTTTAGATTTTGGTTTTAAAAGGTAAAGAACTATGTTTGACACAATGTGATTGATTGTTTCCTTTGTCTTTTGCTTTTGGTTGATGAATTGTTGTTGTTGTTGTAAGAATGCATAGCATTCTGTGATCCACTCAATCTCTTCGGCAGGTCTGTCCAAATGCTGAAGAATCCCTGCAAATGTATCTGCTTGTTTCTCTTCAAGAAACAATCTTCGGTCTTCAATATCAATTTTCAAATTGAGATTAGGATTGCTTTGCCTTTCTTTTACTATTTCCGCCTGTGCAGTGCAAAAAATATTTACATACTGTTTAAAAAGACCACAGACGGTCCAACGATCCTTGGAATGATATTCTGAATTGTTTGCTTTTATGTATGTGTAGTAACAATCAAGAAGTTCAAATGTTTCTTTTACTTCAGTTTTCAAGCTGAGGAGGAACGGTTCGTGCTCTTTGATGATCTCTACGTATCTGGTGTTGATCTCATTCTCTTCTTTATGCACGCTGGTGATTGGGATTTTTTTTTGCAGGAAACTCTGGAAGTACTTCTTCCTCATCGGATCACTTTTCTTGAAGAATGGCAATCTGCTCAATATCTTAAAGACCAGAAAAGCAATTTCCAGCACACCCACATAGCCACACACATTATATGACTTTCTTTGGTAGTCTTCTGATTGACTATCAGAATTTTCCATTTCTGGTTCATCCTCTGCATTTGCCAGCTCTTGAGCCCTTTTAAATGCTCTGATAGCATTATCTGCTATTTTGATGTTTGTGTTTAAGTCTTCTGGATTGTGTGATGTCTCCTGCTTTTCTCTGTTGTTGTTAGATATTAAATTGTTTTTGTGAATCTGCCCAATCGTGTCCAATGTAAATGGGTTTTCATTTATGGTCTTGGCTATTTCAGCCCATTTCACAGCCTCTGAAAAGTCACGCTCATTAATGTACAAATATCTTGCCAGTGCCTGAGGAAAAGATGCACTTGTCTCAAACCTTGACGATGCTTTCACAAAGACGTCTTTGACAGTTTGTCTACCTTGCTGGTTGTGGATTTTGTCTATGAGAGGAGAAAATGGCTCTCTATCCCCTCCATCTTTTATGCGGTGCCTTTCAATCAACATTTGCTTAATTGAGAGCCTTTCTTTTAGAAATCCAACACGGAAGAACAGATCACAGTGAATAATCTCCATTGTTATATCACTAACTTTCCAGCAGTATCTTCTCTCCAACTCTTCCAGACATGCCGATGCTATGGCGTGATGAAGGATTCTGATTCCTTTGTATCCTCCCCATTCTTCAACTCTTTCCTCAACAAGAAAGTTTGAATATGGCTCCATTCTGTCCATAACACTGTCACCTAGCAATTGAATTCTTTTAATCCCAAAAAACTCTTCACAGAGTGAGAGAGAGATTTCAGATGCTGCCACATAGGTGTTCAATAATGCTAGGAAGCCAAACAGTTGGCCCTTCTTTGAACCGACATCAAAGTTCTCCAATGTGTAACGGGCAAGATCATCAATGTACTTTTTGTCAAAATTGCTTTTCATGATCATGAAGCTGTAAAAGTTTTCAGGTTTTTCATGAGTTTCTTTGAGCTCTTTGAGTTTCTTTTCAAACTCTTTCTGTTCTTCTGGTGTCAATGAAGAAGTTATGTATTGACTCTGTGTTGGGTCGTGCTGTCTGTATTGCTTCTTTGGGCTATGGACACGGACACAGTTAAGGATGATAACTTTGCAGTTTTGTGCATTATCCACATTTTTGTTTAAGCTATCCTCTACTGCAGCCTTATGTATGCAGCTCACAAGATCTTGAGGATTCTCAGTTTCTTTTAAATCATCAACTAACAGCAAAACTCGAGATGGTTTCTCACTTTCAAGTTTCATGAGCTTTCTGACTTGCATGGCAACTTCTGTTTTTGGCAGTGTGTTGTCTTTCAGCACAGCACATCTAAATTCTTGACGAAGATCCCACATCAAATGCATTGCTAAGGTGCTACCACCACAGCCTGGATGGTGAAACAGATTGAGCAGAACACACATGTCTTTTGAATCTCTTAACTGAGACATAATCATCCTCTTGACAGTTTTATATTTGTCCCGCTTGACAAATGGCTTGTCTTTGTCTTTGTCACAGAAGTAGAAGTTCCACCATTTGACTTTGCCTCCTCTGTAGAATTCTTCCTCAACTTTGATTCTGAAGTCATGAAAATCGGGACTGTTTTCATCGATGTTTTCACACTGATTCAGACATAAAATATCTAGAGCTGTCAATAAGTCTTCATCCTTCTGCTTCAAAACAACAAAACTGGAGTCAGAAGAGGGGAGCAGCCTTCCAGATGTCTGATTGAATGGTCCCAGGGCCATTACTGTTCCATTGACCTCGCTGAGCGACAGCTCATAAATAGATCGCGGATCGATGTCGGAGTCACACTTTTCTTGTATCATCTTCTTCCATTTTTCATACGTGCTTCGAGATGCACAAATAGTAATGATGCTTTCCTCTTCAATCTGTTTTATAAAGGCCTTGTAGGTGTCAAAGATTGGTTTTTTTTCATTGTCCACAGGTGAAAGTAGGAGGAATATGATTAGACATTTTCCATGGAGAAGAACTTCAGGGTTGCAAATGAATAAAACCAATTGCTCTACATCTTTGCAAGATTTCCTCAGCCAGTTCTTGTAATCTAACTCCTTGTTTGAGTCGCTGTCAAGGTCATTTCTCCCATTGCAGAAAACCCAGCTGGTCTGTTTGTAGAGGTTAAGGTTCTTAATCACTGAGTCAGTCTGACCTTGATATTGTGATGGGGTGTGCTTATTGGCCACCCTTGACTCACTGTAGGAATGACACAGTCCACCTGGAGCAACAGAGCTGGGGTCAAAGTCTAACACACAGAACAGTTTCAGCTTATTCAAAAACTGGAGATACTGCACTTGCTCTGGACTACTCTTGTTCACAACAACTACAAATCTGCCATAGTTGTCCAGTGAGTTCCCACCACAAGTTAACAAATTATTTAGTTTGTCTCCCTGGTTTGCTTCTTTCTTCATCACTTCTTTTGTGAGACACCGCTGCTCCAGTTGACCTGTATGAATAGTAAAACAAATGCATTATTGAGTAAAAGAAAACACATAAAACACATTTTAGGTTAAGGCTGGTGTTATAAATGTGGGTATTGTCAGCAAAACCTATGAAGAGAAAAACTAATATTTTAGTCGATCTCTCATTACTTCTGACTTTCCCACCCTGTATGTGGCTCTCAATTTCAACCCTATTTGTTCCTACTGAAGATAAAAACACCCGTACATATATATAGTTTTTTTAGGTTTAATATTGTGGATTTGCTGGGGACTATTTTCAGCGGTAGATTAATCCACATTTGATGCTTTTGTGAGTATATGGGCAGGAGGGAGGTGTGTTTGGGATTTTCTCCAAAAACTAGTGCCCAATAAACACAGGTAGACAATATAGACTTTGATTTATTAGGTAATTCTCGTTTGTAGAATCACTCACTGGTTCTGGGATTCGTTGACAGTATTTTCAAACATTTAATAAAATGTGTCAAAGAATGTGAATGAAAACTTAACAAAATAATGCAGATTATAAACAAAATACTAACTTAAAAATAATGTTTAGGCCACGTTAATGCAACTAGACTATTTGAATACATTTTTACGTTGTCTTACCCATCCTGTTTTCCAGCTGACGAGCAAGTTCACGCTGATCGATATTTTGGAGAATGTCTGTTGTGACTCTTAAAGCGTCCTCTCCATGGTGTTCAGTCATTAATTTAGCGGTGTCCACCGTGTCCTTGCCCTCAAGT
Source organism: Etheostoma spectabile (assembly GCF_008692095.1). Taxonomy (NCBI): domain Eukaryota; kingdom Metazoa; phylum Chordata; class Actinopteri; order Perciformes; family Percidae; genus Etheostoma; species Etheostoma spectabile. Next base: position 695 of record NW_022603792.1, on the reverse strand, counting down.
TTACCTTGGGGAATTGATTTTTCATAGAATTGAAATTTTTTTAGATTGTCTTTTGAAAGGTTTTCAAGGGTTTTCTGGATCTCCACGGCAATCTTGGACTTGTCTGGTAGAACTGTGGTCTGCAGGAAGAAACAGATGTACATTTAGTGTAAAGTATACTGTACATTGTAATTACTTTCTACATTTGTTGAAATCCTGAAGGTTTGTAATGCCTTTGTGTTCTAAAAATGTAATGCACCAACAGCTTAGTTTGTTGTTGTGAGTTTACTAATTCAATTGCTTTATTACAACGCTGGATGCAATATTTTAACCCTCCTGTTGTCGTCGGGTCAAATTTGACCCCTTCATAAAATGTCTATATCTGAAATATGAGTTTCTTTTTAACCAAATTACCACAAAAAATTGATTGGATTACGCTCTTTACAAATACAACTGATCACTTTCATTCCTCTGATCTTACTATTAGAATATAAAATAAAAAATAATTCATCATTTCTTCTTAATATTAGTATAATTCTAAATAAATAAGGGTTATTGACCATGAACTCCAAAAAGTAGTGTTCACTAGTGGTACTAAGGTGGTGGTAGTGAAAACTTAAACCAAATCTGAAAAAGGGACGAAAATATCAAATCTTTGTCAGTTTTGACCCGGGAGGACAACACAAGGGTTAAGTACATAGACATGTACAAGAATA
>NW_022603791.1:0-4171 GCF_008692095.1 Etheostoma spectabile | reverse complement strand
TGACAGTTGCGGTTACTGATGCCGCAGCACTGCTGCCTTTGTACATTTCAGAAAGCCACATCTCCTACCTCGCATTACCTGCAGCTCAGACTCTTTTCTTAAGAGCCGGCGCTTAGTGTTGTCTTAAGGGGAACAATAAAGGTCTAAGCTTGGACTCAAAAATATTCTACATTCACATAGGTCAGTCTACATCAGCTAGTGACTGAAATCCATTGTCTTGTGCCTTTTGTAGACTATTGTAAGTTCCTTTCAGCAAGACTCAAGACTTCCTCACATTAAAAGCCTACCCTTAGAGATGCTTTAAAGGATGAAATCTGTGTAGGAATAGTTGAGTTTTGTTGACAGGGAGGAAAAAAAAAAAAAAAAAAACATGGTAGGGCTGGATATATATTGCCCTCACAATATGAAACTAGATAGTCGATAGTTTTGGGATACATTGGAATATGGTAAGTGTTGTCTTTACAGGCTGCATTACAGTAAAGGGATGTCATTTTCTGACCTTAGACAGTTCTGTTATTTACCTTTACACACCAGTCATTAAATCATTTCTGGAGAATATTTATCAAAAACCTCATTGTGTAAGTAACATTTTGTTAGAGCGCCAATATTCACCACACATTGTGGCAATATACACATTATGGTATTTGGTCAAAAATATCCTGATACTAATTCTCTAAACTGCCGAGCCACCAAACATTTCTGTAAGCAAAACTCAGCCCAACACAGTAGTGATTATGGCGTAACCGTATGTAGTTCATGTATTGTAGTGATAAAGTTAGTGCTGTAGAAATGTGCATTATCCAGAATTTATCAAGAAACTGGTAAACACAGAAGTGCATTTGAATTAAAACTGGATCAGAAAAGAGCAACATTTTGACTAAAATATACTTGCAAGGCGAGTTAGGAATACAGGGCCATCTATAGTAAAGCCTGTTTTAAATCAAAGGCCCAAGCCTTAATTTTTAAATATTTATGGCATATACAGGTTAGCATGCTGTGACCTGGCTTTCTAGTCAATGATGCCTCAATTTGTTTTATCATTATCATCATCATCATCATCATCATCTTCTTCTTCTAGGTTTGCAACATTCCCAAATGACTGATTCTCCTCTCCTCCCTTCAACACCTTAATCATAAACAGAAGATTAATGGAAGTATATGCCTTACCAGCATGTCACAGAGGTGGTCTGAGCCAGAGCTGAACCCACTGGTCTCTGAGTCCTCAGGACTGCTGGAGCGAGAATCCAAAAAGGAACTTGAGTCCAGACGGTTTGAGATGCGAGCCATGCTGGGGAACTTCTCCAGGAAGTCAGCAGTCATGCTCATGGACTCAGGGGGCATGTAGCCTGGGGCTTTCCAAGGATGCTACTGAAGGGGCTGTTCAGTATACCTAGCACTGGAGAAAAGGACAATTACATCATTTACAGTGTTTGTTAGACGATTCAGCCATTTCAGAGTGATCTGTACAAGTAACCATGGTGATAGTATCCCTTAGCTTGTTTGATGTAGTTGGTTTTGTAAGTGGATGAGCAAACTGAAGCTGAGATGTGTGCTGAATCTACAGAGCCATATCGATTAGTCAGCAGGCATTGCAAATTTCTACCCATCTTTGCTCATTCAGTTGCAAAACCGGTTCCCATAAAAGAACAAAGTGAAGACTGGTTTGTGTGCTGAATCTACAGAACCATACTGGTTTGAGAGAGCTCTCCCAAATATGTAGAAGAGGATACTGGATAAGCAAGCTAGCTGCCAAGAGGAAGAAAAAATGCTTAAGTCAATGCTTGAAGCATTTTCAATTTTTAGTTTCAGTTTATAACTTGGCTGCAACTAACCTGAAACACAATATTCTCAAATAAGCTCAACACCTTTCTCTTCAGCAAACTGGAGGCCAATTCACCTGACACCTTTCCCAAAGAAAAGTATAGTGACTGTTTAGCAGCAATTGCTTAATTGCCAGCAGCTTCCTTTCTCTGATAACGAAAGAGTCAGGTGGCAGCTGACAGACATGTACTGCATGGCCTGAAACTGAACATCAGGCTCTGAAGGGAAATATTTATTAATTAAATTATTTAATATATTATTTAATTATTAATTTTTATATCCCTTCAGAGCCTGATGTTCAGTTCAGGCCATGCAGTACATGTCTGTCAGCTGCCACCTGACTCTTTCGTTATCAGAGAAAGGAAGCTGCTGGCAATTAAGCAATTGCTGCTAAACAGTCACTATACTTTTCTTTGGGAAAGGTGTCAGGTGAATTGGCCTCCAGTTTGCTGAAGAGAAAGGTGTTGAGCTTATTTGAGAATATTGTGTTTCAGGTTAGTTGCAGCCAAGTTATAAACTGAAACTAAAAATTGAAAATGCTTCAAGCATTGACTTAAGCATTTTTTCTTCCTCTTGGCAGCTAGCTTGCTTATCCAGTATCCTCTTCTACATATTTGGGAGAGCTCTCTCAAACCAGTATGGTTCTGTAGATTCAGCACACAAACCAGTCTTCACTTTGTTCTTTTATGGGAACCGGTTTTGCAACTGAATGAGCAAAGATGGGTAGAAATTTGCAATGCCTGCTGACTAATCGATATGGCTCTGTAGATTCAGCACACATCTCAGCTTCAGTTTGCTCATCCACTTACAAAACCAACTACATCAAACAAGCTAAGGGATACTATCACCATGGTTACTTGTACAGATCACTCTGAAATGGCTGAATCGTCTAACAAACACTGTAAATGATGTAATTGTCCTTTTCTCCAGTGCTAGGTATACTGAACAGCCCCTTCAGTAGCATCCTTGGAAAGCCCCCAGGCTACATGCCCCCTGAGTCCATGAGCATGACTGCTGACTTCCTGGAGAAGTTCCCCAGCATGGCTCGCATCTCAAACCGTCTGGACTCAAGTTCCTTTTTGGATTCTCGCTCCAGCAGTCCTGAGGACTCAGAGACCAGTGGGTTCAGCTCTGGCTCAGACCACCTCTGTGACATGCTGGTAAGGCATATACTTCCATAATCTTCTGTTTATGATTAAGGTTGTTGAAGGGAGGAGAGGAGAATCAGTCATTTGGGAATGTTGCAAACCTAGAAGAAGAAGATGATGATGATGATGATGATGATAATGATAAAACAAATGAGGCATCATTGACTAGAAAGCCAGGTCACAGCATGCTAACCTGTATATGCCATAAATATTTAAAAAATTAAGGCTTGGGCCTTTGATTTAAAACAGGCTTTTACTATAGATGGCCCTGTATTCCTAACTCGCCTTGCAAGTATATTTTAGTCAAAAATGTTGCTCTTTTCTGATCCAGTTTTAATTCAATGCACTTCTGTGTTTACCAGTTTTCTTGATAATTCTGGATAATGCACATTTCTACAGCACTAACTTTATCACTACAATACATGAACTACATACGGTTACGCCATAATCACTACTGTGTTGGGCTGAGTTTTGCTTACAGAAATGTTTGGTGGCTCGGCAGTTTAGAGAATTTAGTATCAGGATATTTTTGACCAAATACCATAATGTGTATATTGCCACAATGTGTGGTTGAATATTGGCGCTCTAACAAAATGTTACTTACACAATGAGGTTTTTGATAAATATTCTCCAGAAATGATTTAATGACTGGGGTGTAAAGGTAAATAACAGAACTGTCTAAGGTCAGAAAATGACATCCCTTTACTGTAATGCAGCCTGTAAAGACAACACTTACCATATTCCAATGTATCCCAAAACTATCGACTATCTAGTTTCATATTGTGAGGGCAATATATTATCAGCCCTACCATGTTTTTTTTTTTTTTTTTTTTCCTCCCTGTCAACAAAACTCAACTATTCCTACACAGATTTCATCCTTTAAAGCATCTCTAAGGGCTAGGCTTTTAATGTGAGGAAGTCTTGAGTCTTGCTGAAAGGAACTTACAATAGTCTACAAAAAGGCACAAGACAATGGATTTCAGTCACCTAGCTGATGTAGACTGACCTATGTGAATGTAGAATATTTTTGAGTCCAAGCTTAGACCTTTATTGTTCCCCTTAAGACAACACTAAGCGCCGGCTCTTAAGAAAAGAGTCTGAGCTGCAGGTTAATGCGAGGTAGGAGATGTGGCTTTCTGAAATGTACAAAGGCAGCAGTGCTGCTGGCATCAGTAACCGCAACTGTCAGTAAAGCGTTATCA
>NW_022603790.1:0-25028 GCF_008692095.1 Etheostoma spectabile | reverse complement strand
TGTTGTTGTTGCTGTTGTGTCACTCTGTCCCCTCCGGTCCCCAGAGCGTGAGAAGACGGCGTGCGAGCGCCACCGAGACAGCGTCCAGACCGCCTCCTCCAGCTCCTCCGTCTTCTCCTTCCTCCGCCCGCGGCCGGTTGCCGGGGGCTACGTCCCGCAGTGCGCCCGCCACGGAGCCTACGAGCCCACGCAGTGCCACGCCGCTGTGGGACAGTGCTGGTGCGTGGACGCCAGCGGACAGGAGGTCCCCAACACCCGCACCGGGCCCGGCAGCACCCCCCTGTGTGAGTCACCTGACCCAGTAGGACCGCATGGTGGTCTCTGTTGAACCCTCGTGTCGTCTTCACGTCAGAGCTGGAAATCAACACTTTTATTGATGCATTTTTCAACGTTTTTCACTTTTGTTTACATTCAACACTACGTAACACTAACTTATTAACTTTAGTTTTAGTTACGTTAGAATTTATGGTCAATAAACCTCATTTATAGGAAATTATACCTAATGTTTGAGTTAGAAAAGCAGAAATTAGGAATTATTTAGACTAAAATTAAAGGAATGGATGTTGATGATAATCACAGACTGGAATATGTCAACTTTTACTCAACACTATTTCAACAACACTTCACTTTGTTTTACAATGTTATAAAATAGAATAAGACCCAAAATTAATGAAAGTAGAGATTTGTACTTGGCAAAGAGCGTTGGAATCAATCATGTTATTTTGGGGAATTAAAAACAACACTGATATAGGACAACATGAGGACAACATGAGGACAACATGAGGACAACATGAGGACAACATGGGGACAACATGGGGACAACATGGGGACAACATGGGGACAACATGAGGACAACATGAGGACAACATGGGGACAACATGAAGACAACATGGGGACAACATGAAGACAATATAGGGACAACATGGGGACATTATAGGGACAACATGAAGACAACATGGACAACATGGGGACAACATGAGGACAACATGGGGACAACATGAAGACAACATAGGGACAACATGGGGACATTATGGGGACAACATGGGGACAACATGAAGACAACATAGGAACAACATGGGGACAACATGAAGACAACATAGGGACAACACGGGGACATTATGGGGACAACATGAAGACAACATAGGGACAACATGGGGACATTATGGGGACAACATGAAGACAACATAGGGACAACATGGGGACATTATGGGGACAACATGAAGACAACATAGGGACAACATGGGGACATTATGGGGACAACATGAGGGTTAATCATCATCATTCCCAATAATAAGGTCAGAGCTGCACTATATGAGGAAAATATTTAATAACGTTGTTGAGTATCATGACAACGATATTCTGGTGTTCTGGTGAAATCCAACCCCCCCCCCGGTGTTAGAGTCAGTCGTGCTGAGGTCAGTAAAGTAAGGTGCCCCCCCCCCCTCTGCAGGCATCGACCAGGCGGTGACGCCGGCTCCGGTGGGCCCGACCCCGCGGCCCGGCGTGCGCCCGTTGCCCCGGGAACACACCTGCTGTTCGCTCGAGCGGGGGAAGATCGAGCTCGTCCCTCTGGACGGGGACAACATCCGGAAGGAGGACGCCAGACCTCTGCTGCAAACTCCCGTAAGACCCCGCAATTCAGTGTGTGTGTGTGTGTGTGTGTGTGTTGTGTGTGTGTGTTTGCCTCTGTGTGTGGGTGTGTGTGTGTGTGTGTGTGTGTGTGTGTGTGTTGTGTGTGTGAGCTCACTCAGTAGTCCGCTCGCCCGTGTCGGCTGAGGTTCTAGTCCTGCAGCGGCCCGGGTTCGAGTCCGACCTGCGGCCCTTTGCTACGTGTCGTCCCCCTTAACGTCTGTCCACTGTCTGTCTAAGAAAGAAAAAAAAAAAAAAAAAAAAACTAAAAATCTGAAATGCGTCCATTTGACCTGAATACCATACGAGGTCAAATCTGCTGAGTCGGGGCTCTGAACACAGAGAGAGGACGTGTTCTCAGCCACTTCATGTCGGCGGGAACAATCCCCCCGCTGGCTCCAACACTGTAGCACACACACACACACACACACACACACACACACACACACACACACACACACACACACACCACACACACACACACACAACATCGCAGTTCATGTCATACGTCTGGGTGCAGAGCAGCGGACACAAAGGTCGCCGTTGGCGTCAGAAAAGGCGACAAAGACTCTTTCAGAATGAAAAGAAGGATTCATCATCATCATCATCATCATCATCATCTTCATCATCTTCATCATCATCTCAGCTGGACCTGGAGCCGTTACATTGTTGCTATGGTTACTTTATAATAAAATATCAGATTATATGAACTACATGTGTTTAATGTGCAGCAATCTTAATGTAGATTGTGTAAAGGAACTAGTAACTAAAGCTGTCAGATGACTGCAGTGAGACATTGTCCTCAGTCCTGTCCCCCGTGGCTGAATCTGAGCGTGTGCCACCTGTCAGGACCGGGTGGTGATCGCCGTGGGTTACGACTGCGTGGACAAGATGGTTTACTGGACGGACATCACGGGGCCGTCCATCAGCAGAGCCAGTCTGACTGGAGGAGACATTGTCCCCGTCATCACTACAGGTACAGCAGACACACGGGAGACATAAGAGACAGACACAGGAGACATGGAAGACATAGGAGACATAGGAGGGAGACATAGGAGACACACAGGAGACATAGGAGACAGACACAGCAGACATAGGAGACAGACACAGGAGACACACAGGAGACATAAGAGACACACACACAGGAGACATAAGAGACACACACACAGGAGACATGTAAGACATAGGAGACATAGGAGACAGACACAGGAGACATAGGAGACACACAGGAGACACACAGGAGACATAAGAGACACACACACAGGAGACATAAGAGACACACACACAGGAGACATGTAAGACATAGGAGACAGACACAGGAGACATAGGAGACACACAGGAGACACACAGGAGACATAAGAGACACACAGGAGACACACAGGAGACATAAGAGACACACACACACAGGAGACATAGGAGACACACACAGGACACACAGGAGACATAGGAGACACACACAGGAGACAAAGGAGACAGATATCTGAGCCTTTTGAAATTTTCGTGGGTTTCCCCCCAATTTTTACAGCTTTTTTTATATTTGTCACTTTTATTGAAATTTTTTCTCTTTTTCACACTTTTTTATAAAGTTCTTTTACCAGTTGTTTTTTCTCCAAATTCTACGAAATTGACATAAAACCCAAATCCAGTGAAAGCAGAGACCTGATGATTACTGTACCGCGTGAGGAGCGTTGTTGGGAACCTTCCTCGGTACTTTACAGGAATATTTCCACATATTTCTGATATAAAAACCTTTCCCCGGGCACGTTCTCCCTGACTTATCCACATACGATACTTTGACATTTTTAGGACTTTTTTTGGACAAATCTGTCCAATCTTAACGTAAAGCTCAGTGGGGTAAAGACCGGGTGATCTGCCTGAAGGTCGCGTGTTCAATCCCTTCAAAGGGAAATCCTTTTTAGGTCTAAAAATCTAAATAAAGAAGTCAAATATATGTTTAAATATAAAGTCATAGTAAAGTCATAAAAGTATCAATAAACAAGTCATGGTAATATTATTACTACATTTTCTTCCTCATACTTACATATTTACTTACTTATACTATGACTTTCATTTTCTGTCCTCGAGTTATGTATAAACACGTCAAACTAAAGCCATGGCTTCCCAAATATCTCAGTGTAATAAACACCGGGTGGTCTACCTGGAGGTCTGAGGTTGGGGGTTCAAAACCTGTCGGCAGCACTGGAGAATAGAAATATCAAGTAAATACACAAATGATAAGTAAAAAAATATGTATTTCTTTTTTCAACGAACTATGACTTTTTATCAGTTTTTGACATACTACACGAATAAATAATACTGTTTTTGACATACTGTACTTTTTATGACTGTTTTTGACATACTATATGAAGACTTTTTATGACTGTTTTTGACATACTATATGAAGACTTTTTATCACTTTTTTGACTAACTGTACGAAGACTTTTTATCACTTTTTTGACTAACTGTACGAAGACTTTTTATCACTTTTTGACTAACTGTAAGAAGACTTTTTATCACTTTTTGACTAACTGTACGAAGACTTTTTATCACTTTTTGACTAACTGTACGAAGACTTTTTATCACTTTTTTGACTAACTGTACGAAGACTTTTTATCACTTTTTGACTAACTGTACGAAGACTTTTTATCACTTTTTGACTAACTGTACGAAGACTTTTTATCACTTTTTGACTAACTGTACGAAGACTTTTTATCACTTTTTTGACATACTATATGAAGACTTTTTATCACTTTTTTGACATACTATATGAAGACTTTTATCACTTTTTAAAAACAACTGTAGAAGACTTTTTATCACTTTTTTGACTACTGTACGAAGATTTTATCACTTTTTGACTAACTACGAAGACTTTTTATCACTTTGACTAACTGTACGAAGACTTTTATCACTTTTTGACTAACTGTACGAAGACTTTTTATCACTTTTTGACTAACTGTACGAAGACTTTTATCACTTTTTGACATACTAATGAAGACTTTTATCACTTTTTTGACATACTATATGAAGACTTTTTATCACTTTTTTGACATACTATATGAAGACTTTTTATCACTTTTTGACTAACTGTACGAAGACTTTTTATCACTTTTTGACTAACTGTACGAAGACTTTGTATCACTTTTTGACTAACTGTACGAAGACTTTTTATCACTTTTTTGACATACTATATGAAGACTTTTTATCACTTTTTTGACATACTATATGAAGACTTTTTATCACTTTTTTGACTAACTGTACGAAGACTTTTTATTACTATTTTAGACATACTATACTATGACGATCCTTTTCTGTCCTCAAGTTAAGTATAAATAATACGTCAAACCAAAGACAGTTTCCCAAATATCTCCGTGTGATAAACCCCAGGTGGTCTACCTGGAGGTCTGAGGTTGCGAGTTCAAAACCTGTCGGCAGCACTGGAGAATAGTAAAATGCAGTAAATACACAAATGATAAATACAAATGTTTTTCTTTATTTCTTTTATCACTTTTTTCGACGTACTATACTATGATTTATTTATGTTCTTTTTCAACTTAATATACTATGACTTTTTCAGTCTTTTTTTAAAATACTATACTATGACTTATCACTATTTTCGACCTACTATACTATGACTTTTTATGACTTTTAACATACCATACTGACATTTTATCTCTTTTTTTCAACATACTATTATGACTTTTTTCGACATATTATACTTTTACTTTTCGACATACTATAAAATCGCTTTTTTAGGACTTTTTTGACAACTATACTAGGACTTCTTTAGGACTTTTTCAACATACTATAATAGGACTTTTTTGACATACTATTTCAAAGCCAGGGCAGGGCTTGATTCCAGCTGAGAACCAGCTGCTGCTCCTCTTACACCATCACACTGCACCTTTCCTCAGACAGAAAACTTCAATAACAGACAGCAAGATTGAACAATAACAACCCATTACAATTGATTTATATGCATTATTCATGCAGTATATTGTGTGTACTTGTGCGTGTGTGAATTTCCAATAATAATATAAACCTGAGTGTGACTACTTCACCTTCTTACGGATTTAAGCTAGCAGTCCAGTTTAGCTTTAGCAATGTAGCTTTTCAGCATTGACAAGTATTTGTTTTCTGCTGGAAATGCATTTTCAAGTTAATATTCAACAATGAAAAGTGTTCTACAAATAAAATGTTATGATTACATTTTATAAAACTGTGTCTGTCCCTGGCGTCCTCAGAGCTGCAGAGTCCTGAAGGCATCGCCATCGACCACGTGGCGCGCCTCCTCTTCTGGACCGACTCCATGCGAGACACCGTGGAGGTTTCAAAACTGGACGGCAGCCAGCGGCGAGTCCTGTTCGACACAGACCTCATCAACCCTCGACCCATCGTCACCAACCCGGCGTACGGGTGAGTCCTCAGTCCCAGAGCCGCCGGCTTCAACGCAGCGTTATCTCTCTGACTGGGGAGGAAAATGCTGCGTTCCCTCTAACGTCCAGGGGGGGGGGGGGGGGGGGGACTCCTTAAAGCTGCATTATATTGATCTCCTACAGGGGGGACTCCTTAAAGCTGCATTATACCTGATCTCCAGCAGGGGGGACTCCTTAAAGCTGCATTATATCTGATCTCCAGCAGGGGAGACTCCTTAAAGCTGCATTATATCTGATCTCCAGCAGGGGGGGGGGGGCTCCTTACACTAACGGTGTGTGTCCTGCTGCAGGCGGCTGTACTGGGCTGACTGGGACAGAGACAGTCCCAAGATCGAGATGTCCAACATGGACGGGACGGACCGGACCGTCCTGGTGAAAGACGACCTGGGGCTCCCCAACGGCCTGACCTTTGACCTGGAAGACCAGCAGCTGTGCTGGGCCGACGCAGGTGAGACACACCTGAACCGGATGTCTTATGATCTGATCTGGTTTCCACGGAGACTGAAACGTCAAAATCTAAATTTTAGGCCTTAAAAGTCTTAAGTTCAAGTAGAGTGTTCTAGGTCTGCAATCATTTTAATCAGGAATTAGTTTCCTTAGTATTTTTTTGTTGCTGTTTTTAAAATGTTTATAATACACATATATATATATAAATTATATAATAATTATACAATAGTAATAATTATTAGACCCTCGGACCAGCAGATACATGAGAAGGTTACACTAAAAGACAAAAATGCAGGACTCTAAGGTCCTGGGTGAGTCCAGGATTCTGCTTAATGTGTATGTCATGTGTTCCATTGTGTATGTCATGTGTGTCATTGTGTATGTCATGTGTTCTATTGTGTGTATGTCATGTGTTCCATTGTGTGTGTCATGTGTTCCATTGTGTGTGTCATGTGTTCCATTGTGTATGTCATGTGTTCCATTGTGTGTGTCATGTGTTCCATTGTGTGTGTCATGTGTTCCATTGTGTGTATCATGTGTTCCATTGTGTGTGTGTGTCATGTGTTCCATTGTGTGTATCATGTGTTCCATTGTGTGTATCATGTGTTCCATTGTGTGTGTGTGTCATGTGTTCCATTGTGTGTATCATGTGTTCCATTGTGTGTGTGTGTCATATATTCCATTGTGTGTATCATGTGTGCTATTGTGTATGTCATGAGTTCTATTGTGTGTGTGTCATGTGTTCTATTTGTGTGTGTCATGTTTTCTATTGTGTGTGTGTCATGTGTTCCATTGTGTGTATCATGTGTGCTATTGTGTATGCCATGTGTTCCATTGTGTGTGTGTCATGTGTTCCATTGTGTATGTCGTGTGTTCTATTGTGTATGTTGTTTCTATTATGTCGTGTGCATGTGTTTCATTGTGTGTGTCAGTGTGTGTCATTGTGGTGTCATGTGTTCTATGTGTGTATCATGTGTTTCCATTGTGTATGTCATGAGTTCTATTGTGTGTATGTCATGTGTTCCATTGTGTATGTCATGTGTTCCATTGTGTGTATCATGTGTTCCATTGTGTATGTCATGAGTTCTATTGTGTGTGTGTCATGTGTTCTATTGTGTGTGTGTCATGTGTTCTATTGTGTGTGTGTCATGTGTTCCATTGTGTGTATCATGTGTGCTATTGTGTATGCCATGTGTTCCATTGTGTGTGTGTCATGTGTTCCATTGTGTATGTCATGTGTTCCATTGTGTATGTCATGTGTTCCATTGTGTATGTCATGTGTGTCATTGTGTATGTCATGTGTTCTATTGTGTGTGTGTCATGTGTTCCATTGTGTGTGTCATGTGTTCCATTGTGTGTGTCATGTGTTCCATTGTGTATGTCATGTGTTCCATTGTGTGTGTCATGTGTTCCATTGTGTGTGTCATGTGTTCCATTGTGTGTATCATGTGTTCCATTGTGTGTGTGTGTCATGTGTTCCATTGTGTGTATCATGTGTTCCATTGTGTGTATCATGTGTTCCATTGTGTGTGTGTGTCATGTGTTCCATTGTGTGTATCATGTGTTCCATTGTGTGTGTGTGTCATATATTCCATTGTGTGTATCATGTGTGCTATTGTGTATGTCATGAGTTCTATTGTGTGTGTGTCATGTGTTCTATTGTGTGTGTGTCATGTGTTCTATTGTGTATGTCATGTGTTCCATTGTGTATGTCGTGTGTTCTATTGTGTATGTCATGTGTTCTATTGTGTATGTCATGTGTGTCATTGTGTGTGTCATGTGTGTCATTGTGTGTGTCATGTGTTCTATTGTGTATGTCATGTGTTCCATTGTGTATGTCATGTGTTCCATTGTGTGTATCATGTGTTCCATTGTGTATGTCATGAGTTCTATTGTGTGTGTGTCATGTGTTCTATTGTGTGTGTGTCATGTGTTCTATTGTGTGTGTGTCATGTGTTCCATTGTGTGTATCATGTGTGCTATTGTGTATGCCATGTGTTCCATTGTGTGTGTGTCATGTGTTCCATTGTGTATGTCATGTGTTCTATTGTGTATGTCATGTGTTCTATTGTGTATGTCATGTGTGTCATTGTGTGTGTCATGTGTGTCATTGTGTGTGTCATGTGTTCTATTGTGTATGTCATGTGTTCCATTGTGTATGTCATGTGTTCCATTGTGTGTATCATGTGTTCCATTGTGTATGTCATGAGTTCTATTGTGTGTGTGTCATGTGTTCTATTGTGTGTGTGTCATGTGTTCTATTGTGTGTGTGTCATGTGTTCCATTGTGTGTATCATGTGTGCTATTGTGTATGTCATGAGTTCTATTGTGTGTGTGTCATGTGTTCTATTGTGTGTGTGTCATGTGTTCTATTGTGTGTGTGTCATGTGTTCTATTGTGTATGTCATGTGTTCCATTGTGTGTGTCATGTGTTCCATTGTGTGTATCATGTGTTCTATTGTGTGTGTCATGTGTTCTATTGTGTGTGTGTCATGTGTTCTATTGTGTATGTCATGTGTTCCATTGTGTGTGTCATGTGTTCCATTGTGTGTATCATGTGTTCTATTGTGTGTGTCATGTGTTCTATTGTGTATGTCATGTGTGTCATTGTGTGTCATGTGTGTCATTGTGTGTCATGTGTTCCATTGTGTGTGTGTCATGTGTTCTATTGTGTATGTCATGTGTTCCATTGTGTATGTCATGTGTTCCATTGTGTATGTCATGTGTTCCATTGTGTATGTCATGTGTTCCATTGTGTATGTCATGTGTGTCATTGTGTGTGTCATGTGTGTCATTGTGTGTGTCATGTGTTCCATTGTGTATGTCATGTGTGTCATTGTGTGTGTCATGTGTTCCATTGTGTATGTCATGTGTGTCATTGTGTGTGTCATGTGATCCATTGTGTATGTCATGTGTTCCATTGTGTATGTCATGTGTTCTATTGTGTATGTCATGTGTGTCATTGTGTGTGTCATGTGATCCATTGTGTATGTCATGTGTTCCATTGTGTATGTCATGTGTTCTATTGTGTATGTCATGTGTGTCATTGTGTATGTCATGTGTGTCATTGTGTATGTCATGTGTTCCATTGTGTATGTCATGTGTGTCATTGTGTGTGTCATGTGTGTCATTGTGTATGTCATGTGTGTCATTGTGTATGTCATGTGTGTCATTGTGTATGTCATGTGTGTCATTGTGTATGTCATGTGTTCTATTGTGTATGTCATGTGTGTCATTGTGTGTGTCATGTGTGTCATTGTGTGTGTCATGTGATCCTCGCTGTTACTGACCGCCGGACCGTTTGATTGGTGCAGGGACCCGTAAGGTGGAGTGCATGGACCCCCACCGCCGGCTGAGGAGGCGGATCGTGGCAGGGATCCAGTACCCGTTCGCTCTGGTGGCCTTGGGGGGGAAGCTGTACTACACCGACTGGAGGAGGTAACACCTGACGCAGTTAGAGGAGGGTGAAGGTCTGATCGACCCCAAAATAATCTTAAAAAAAGATATTTGACTTTTCATGTCTGGCTCTGGATGTGAGTTTTCTAGTGTGAACATCCCTGATTTGGTCTAATTAAAATCCGCCCCGCAGCCCTTTGCTGCACGTCACCCCCTCCCCCCCCCCCCCCCCTCGCTTTCCTGTATACAGCTGCACAATCGTCAAAAAGCCCCAAAAATACTAATAATAACTAATGATAGTGGTAAAGAAAATGAGAGTATTGTGTAAAGTTGTTGACGTACAGAACTGAAGAGTCTGACGATGTGCAGGTTTTAATAGATAACTAAAACATGAACAGCGCTGCTGTTCTCGGCTCCGTTGCTGTCACATTGTGTTTAACCGCACTGTTACCATGACGATGTAACATCTCTGTGTGGGGGGGGGCTCTTCTCAGGGAGGCGGTGGTCTCTGTGGACCGCCACTCGGAGAAGGAGACGGAGGAGTTTCTGCCACAGAAGCGCTCTCGGCTGTACGGCATCACCACCACGCCGAGCCGGTGTCCACAAGGTACGCACAGGCTGCTATTAACTATTATTAACTATTATTAACTATTACTATTATTATCTAAAACTAGTTCTCAATAATCACTTTGAGTCATTTTTTATGGAAAAGGAGATTTCCGAGATCAGAACTCCGACATGGCTGCAGGGACAGCAGTACGTACAGTCAAACAGTTATAACACACAGCTATAACTGTGTGTTATACAGTTACGCATTTTAAACTGTTAAAGGTCCTACACCAAAGCCATTCCTTTTGGAGATGTGATGAGCATGTGTTTTCTGTTTATATGCCGCTCTATTCATGCTAAAAGTAGTGATTATTTACATGGAGTCTGGTGGAGATATGCTGCTCTATACATGCTAAAAGTAGTGATTATTTACATGGAGTCTGGTGGAGATATGCTGCTCTATACATGCTAAAAGTAGTGATTATTTACATGGAGTCTGGTGGAGATATGCTGCTCTATACACACTAAAAGTAGTGATTATTTACATGGAGTCTGGTGGAGATATGCTGCTCTTTACACGCTAAAAGTAGTGATTATTTACATGGAGTCTGGTGGAGATATGCTGCTCTATACACACTAAAAGTAGTGATTATTTACATGGAGTCTGGTGGAGATATGCTGCTCTATACACGCTAAAAGTAGTGATTATTTACATGGAGTCTGGTGGAGATATGCTGCTCTATACACGCTAAAAGTAGTGATTATTTACATGGAGTCTGGTGGAGATATGCTGCTCTATACACGCTAAAAGTAGTGATTATTTACATTGAGTCTGGTGGAGATATGCTGCTCTATACACGCTAAAAGTAGTGATTATTTACATGGAGTCTGGTGGAGATATGCTGCTCTGTACAGGCGGTTCTGTTTAATTTCAAGCTCGCCTGCTTTGTCAGTAAAAGACATACCAATGTGATGTATAGACATTTTTTTGTCAGTTAAAACAGAGATTTGTTCTTCTACTGGAGATAAAAACAATGAGATTACTTTGGGCTCACAACTGAAATGCCTGAAAACCAAACTGCAGCGGTGTAAATGTGGCCTGAGAGCAGCTCAGATCAGAGCCGTGCGATGCACAGGGAGTACAGCTGTCCTCTGTGACCCGGGTAACTGATTCCAGATGTATATACCATGTGGAGGTATATAAGCGTGGGAACTGCGGGTGAAGAGACCTCAGGGGGGGGCAGCCAGCTGTGCACATGAAGACTCACAGCTGGCTCTGAGCCCCCGACTATTCAGCCGGCAGAGCCGAGCGTCCACCTGCTGGATTCATGCAACACTGACGGCTTTCAGCCGCCAACGATGGACTGTTGATCCGCTTCCTAAAGCCGCAGCCAGGATGTTTTACTTGGCAACATGTTTCATGATCACTTCCCTCTGTAATGTTGTCACGGTCTGTCCCATTTGGTTTTTAAAACCAAACTTTTGTGTCTAAGTGACTCATGGGAACATCGGTCCAGTATTAAGCGAGAGAAACAAGATGCAACGTAACGTTAAACTTGCACTTTGGTCCACTAAAAGTTGTGTTGTGGCTGCCGACGGACTCAGATTATTATTCTAAGTGTCTGACAACATTATGGGATGGATATCTACAGAGATAGAGCTTTTAGTGAAAGAGTAACATCCTTTTAGTTTAACATGAAACAGCCCCGAAATCACCATCACCAAACCCACCAGACTCCGTGTAAATAATCACTACTTTTATCATCGTAAAACACACTTCATTCAAAGTGGACAGAAACTAAATAAAACTACCAAAAGCCGTCTTGGTTCATCTTTCCACTGTTCCCACAATCACCTCTCTGGTCTGGTTGGAATAAACTCTTAATTCACCCATTTACATGTGGAGATATGCTGCTCTATACACGCTAAAAGTAGTGATTATTTACATGGAGTCTGGTGGAGATATGCTGCTCTATACACGCTAAAAGTAGTGATTATTTACATGGAGTCTGGTGGAGATATGCTGCTCTATACACACTAAAAGTAGTGATTATTTACATGGAGTCTGGTGGAGATATGCTGCTCTATACACGCTAAAAGTAGTGATTATTTACATGGAGTCTGGTGGAGACATGCTGCTCTATACACGCTAAAAGTAGTGATTATTTACATGCAGTCTGGTGGAGATATGCTGCTCTATACAGGCTAAAAGTAGTGATTATTTACATGGAGTCTGGTGGGGTTGGTGATGGGGATTTGATGCTGAACATCTGTCCTGCAGGGTTACATTACAGCCCGGTTCACGGCTGTCGGTTGCAGCGTTCTCAGTGCTGGACCCGTTTCAAATATTTTTGTTCCCATTTGTAACTAAGACACAAGAACATGGGAACAGGAAGGTCTTCGTTTCAGATGAAACCCTGCTGAAGTCTAGAAGATGAACTCCGCTCTGTTTGGCTTCCAGCGAGCTCTGAGTCTCCCCAGATGTAAAAGTCTAACATGCCACAGTAGAACTTAAGTCAGTGTTTCTTAAATGGAGGTATGTGTCCCCCTAGGGGTACTCTGGAGGACTGCAGGGGGTACGTGTCCCCCAGGGGGACTCTGGTGGTGTGTGTCTGTGTGTGTGTCTCTCTGTGTGTGTGTGTGTGTGTGAATTGTTTAAGGGCTTGAAATGAGTTTACCAAATGCTAAGTATATACATATATATATATTATATATAGAGAGAGAGAGAGAGAGAGAGAGAGAGAGAGAGAGAGAGAGAGAGAGAGAGAAATGCCTAATATGAAATGTAACGTAACGTCTCTTTTTAAATCTGCGTTCTGCGTCTGTCTTCCGTCCTCAGAGGGGTGGTGACGTCCTAACACTGTCCCCTTGTCTCTGTCCCCTTTAGTGTACAACTACTGCTTGGACAACGGCGGCTGCTCCCACCTGTGTCTGCCGCGGCTCGGCGGCTTCACCTGCCGCTGCCCGGACGCCGCCGCCGGCCGCTGCGTGGAGACGACCCCGTGACGCGTGGAGACGACCCCGTGACGCGTGGAGACGACCCCGTGACGCGTGGAGACGACCCCGTCTCTGGGGAACAGAAACAACACACTAACCCTCATGTTGTCGACCTGTCGACCTTTTAGTTTAACTGGGTGCAAATTCACACTTTTTGTCACTTTTTGCAGAATTTTCTGCACTTTTTTTTCACGTTTTTTAAGCTTTTTCCGTCATTTTTGTACCTTTTTTTTCTATTTTCTTTTATAAATTCAATGAAAGTAGTGAACTGATCAGTTATTTTACTCGTAAAGAGCGTCGCGTGGAACCGTCCATGTTCTTTTTTTTTTTTTACTATTTGGTTGATAGAAACCCAAATTTTGTAATATAGAAACATTTCAAAAAAAGGGTCCAATCTGACCCGAGGACAACAGGAGGGTAAAAGAAAGTTCTTTTTTTTTTACAAGTGCCTACTTGAATTGAACATTTCTACGATCGTTCTAAGAGTGTTACGTGTTCTTTTTTGTTTTCTTGGGCATTTAAAGCTGTTTTTACAACGTCACACTTCAGGAGATGATGATCTGTTTGGGATCCGAACCAGATCTAAAGTCCAGGGAGCTTTACACACGGCAGGGGGACCAAAGACGCGTTTACTCCCCAGATAATCAGTGGAAACCGTACCAAACGTGTGTTTAACCGTATTTTTAAAGTGATTCATTATAAATGTGTCTGAAAGAAAACTGCGAGAGACAATCAGATCCAACCTCTAGTCTTCTACTGATGATCAACAACTTGGATTCTTACCTGAAAGAAAGATAATCTGACTGAGAAATGCTATTTTATATGAAACACACATACATATATACACATACATATACATATATATATATATATAACACATGTATAATATATATACATATATATATATATATATATATATATATATATATACACATGTATATATGTATATCAAACTGTAATTAGATATAAAACTGTCGGACATGTTCTTCTTGTTAACTTGTAATAGTTTTTTTTAAAGGTGCCCTGCCACATAAAACCATTTTTACTTGTAGTTTTTTACAATGTGTGTATGTGTGTGTGTATATGTGTGTTTGTGTGTGTATGTATGTGTGTGTGTGTGTGTATGTATGTGTATGTATGTGTGTATGTGTGTGTGTATGTGTGTATGTGTGTGTGTATATGTGTGTGTGTATGTATGTGTTTGTGTGTGTATGTGTGTGTGTGTGTGTGGTGTGTGTGTGTGTGTGTGTGTGTGTGTATGTGTGTGTGTGTGTGTGTGTGTCAGCTCTATCCACTGAAAAGAAATAAGAGAAGAAATCAGGCCAATCACAACAGCTGGTCAGTCTGCCGTCAGCTGCCTGAGCTCATTAATATTCATGAGCTGGGTAAAGGATGATGATAGCCAGGCTCTCATTGGCTAGCTGTTAGCCAATCAGAGTCCAGCAGCTTAGTTGGTTGAATATTAATGAGAACTGGCCCAAATGGAGCTGAGTCTTCCTGCAGCTTTCTATACCACGCTAGAACGGCTCGAAACAAGGTAACCACGGTAACCAAGTTACAGAGTCCATGGTAGGACTTCAGACATTACCACAAAGTCATGAGATACGGGGGGGGGGGCACCTTTAAAGGTCCCATGCCATGGTGCTCTTTGGATGCTTTTACATAGACCTTAGACCAAAGTCATGAGATCGGGGGGGCACCTTTAAATTAACCTAGAAGTTGTTCATTGGTAAAATAAAACTACCATTCTGAACATTAGTCTATATTATATGAATCCTTTTATGATAAAATGTCTTTTCTTTCCCCTAAAACTGCCGTTTGCTGTGTTTGGACATGTATCACCACGGCGATCCTGTTTCTCAGTGTATGTTTTATATAAACTTGTAAATAATTCCCGGTATGCCGACGGTATCCTCTGATGTTAGTAACGGTGCTATGTCTCCTGAGATCTACCTGATGATGATGATGATGATGATGATGATGATGACTGTGGAGACGTGTGCAGACCTTCTCATGTTCACGCTCCGGTTCATTGGGTTTTGTTTTTACCATGAAGACTGGATCAGTGGTCTCTGGTCTGTGTTTCCCTCCAAAATAAAAGGAAAGACAACAAAAACCTGTCGTGTTTTTATAAAGAATCCTCACTTAACCCTCCACCCCCGTCCATTCATTCCTGATTTTAGACAGATAACCTGCTTAGATGATCTTGTAGTATATAGAATATATAATATATATTATATAATATATATTATATATCATATAGGATAGTCTTGACATGCACTTCTGTTCTGGTGGAACATTTGCACCCCCGCAATAGAAAATGCCACATCTAATATTAAAGGAAGTTACCGGTTGACAACACAGTAACGAGAGCTATT
Source organism: Etheostoma spectabile (assembly GCF_008692095.1). Taxonomy (NCBI): domain Eukaryota; kingdom Metazoa; phylum Chordata; class Actinopteri; order Perciformes; family Percidae; genus Etheostoma; species Etheostoma spectabile. The sequence continues at coordinate 9,199 of NW_022603790.1, read as the reverse complement.
TAAATCGGCTGATTCATGGTTCCACCTCATTGTCTCCATGGTTCCACCTCATTATCTCCATGGTTACACCTCATTATCTCTCACCAGTGTCTCTCCGTGTCGTCATCCAGAGACATCCCACCGATCAGTCCCAAGATGTCCCGGTTAGAGAGGATATGACGGAAACATGTTCTTTAATAATCGCCTCGTGTGTGTGTGTGTGTGTGTGTGTGTGTGTGTGTGGTGTGTGTGTTGTGTGGTGTGTGTGTGTGTGTGTGTGTGTGTGTGTGTGTGTGCATGCGTATGAATTTATACTTCCAGGCATCAGGAGTAGCACTTTAATTTCGTTGTGACAATGTTTTACAATGACGACTAAAATGATTCTGAAAGCGTGACCAATTGTCAGTTTTGAAACGGCGGCTAGTCGCCGAGTTAAAAACACGCTTGAAAGACTTTTGGCGTTTTTCCAAAACACGGTACCGGCCCGGCTCGGCCCGGCTTGGCTCGGCCCGTCCTCCTCGACCAGTAACTCGTGTTTTCCTAACCTTCTGCCTGTGAAAGCGCCCTGGACCGACAGTCAAACCCGTAACTTACGACCCGTGAACTTGTCCCAGATTGTTTTGTCGTCACACACACATAAACAACAATGGCGCCCCCTGTTGATGGCGTACAGACGCCGTGAGAAATAGACATAAATAGGCAACGTAAAGTAATTTGGCGCATTGTAATCATAACAATACACACACGATTGTGTACTACTACAAGTTACTGTATGTTCATGAAATGAAGTCCAAAATAGTCGTCGGATAGAAATTGCTAGTATGAGCTAGCGGCTAACGTCAACGGTCGGTAGCCGCTAGCTAACGCCAGCCAACGCTAACGCTAGCCAACGCTAACGCTAGCCAACGCTAACGCTAGCTAGAGGGGTTTGCGGTGACTTTGATTCTTGGCGTGAGGCTGTTTGCCAGGAGACACATTTAGTTTCTAAAGAAGCTGGAGAAAGCAAAAAAACGATTCTCTCCGACCAATCAGCAGTCACCTTTTGGTGTCGCCTCAGCTCTCTCGGATTCTCGACGGAGGGGGGTCCTAATTAAAGTAAACTTGTTTTGCAATGGAAAAACAGAGAAGGCGAGTAGAGTCGAGGAGGTACCACGCAGTGGAAAAACGCCGTTAGTCCACGAGAAGCTTCCACTCAGGGACTCGATGAGGACTCTGAGTCCTGAAGGAACGCGGTGCAGTTTAGTTTCTGACACGCACAATCCAGTGTGAGTCTGTGTCTCGGTCAAATACACAAGTTAAGTTCGGTCTCTGTTGTGTCTCTGTTGTGTCTCTGCTGTGTCTCTGCTGTGGACCTAGCGGCCGGATCTCCACCGCCTGGTCCCGGGTCAGGACCAGCGCACCAACACCTGGTCTCCGTCCTCTATGGAGTAAAACTGTAGAGTCTTCAGGTCGCTGTCAATCTCGAACTCCGTCCCCACCTTCTGGAAAAGAAAAAGGAACTTTACTTTAGTACGGGACGTTGTCTCGGGGAATAGGGAGGTGCGTGGGAATGCTGAATAGCTGAATTGCTAAAGCTAACCTGTTGAATAGCTTATATCAGTAAAAGTTGTAAGAATAGTTGTATAATGGTTTTAATTAAGTTGAATAACACCACTAATGCAAAAAAAGATGCAGAGAGAATTAAAAAAAAACTTGAAATGCTAAAGCTAAACTGGATAAATAGCTTAAATCAGTAAGAAGATGTTGAAGTAGTGAGAATAGTTGAAAAATGCTGAATAGCTGAAATGCTAAAGCTAACCTGGTTGAATAGCTTAAGTCAGTAAAAGTTGTAAGAATAGTCGAAAAAGTAAAATATTGTAGTTAAGTTAAATAACAACACTAATATAAAAAAAATGTGGAGAAAATGTAAAAAAAAACTTGAAATGCTAAAGCTAAACTGGATAAATAGCTTAAATCAGTAAGAAGATGTTGAAGTAGTAAGAATAGTTTAAAAAGTAGAAATGGTTTAATTAAGTTAAATACCACAAATATAGAACATATGTGGAAAATTAAAAAAAGAAAATTGTCTGTGACAGTTCAACAGGTGCACGTTCATTAATTGTGTACGGTTCATTGAACAAGCATGAAGAACATCGTTTAAAGCCTTCACGACGAAGATCTCTAGAGTTAGTTGTTTTTACAGAAGTATCTTTACGATACAGCGTTCTGAAAAAGTCATTTAGCTGACTACTTACTCAGCTCCATGTAGTACATGTACTGCAGTATTGTCAGTTGACGTAGTATGTTGATGCGTTTGTAGTTTTCTCATTTTAACGTATTGTTATCATCACAAGATGTAATGGGCTGGTCTCAGTATACACACACACTCACACACATCTACACACCTGCTCATCAGATACACACATCTACACACCTGCTCATCAGATACACACTCACACACATCTACACACCTGCTCATCGGATACACACTCACACACATCTACACACCTGCTCATCGGATACACACTCACACACATCTACACACCTGCTCATTCGGATACACACTCACACACATCTACACCACCTCTCATCGGATACACACTCACACACATCTACACACCTGCTCATCGACACACCTCACACACATCTACACACTTGCTCATCAGATACACACTCAAACACATCTACACACCTGCTCATCAACACACACTCACCACATCTACACACCTGCTCATCACACACACACACACACACACACAACCACCACACACCCCACACACACACACACACACACACCCACACACACACACACACACACACACACACATATATTATCTACACTCCGATGGTGCAGCATTGGGGCAACTAGGGGTTCATTGTCTGGCCCAAGGACACTTCAACATGGGACTGCAGGGCCAGGGATCGAACCACCAACCTACCGCTTGGCAGGCGGCCGCTCCACCACCGAGCGCTCCTGTCTCACCTGGTTGCAGGTGTAGGTGAGCTTCAGGTCGGCTGCAGGAACCTTCAGCAGTCTGTACAGGAGTCCCTTCACCTTCTGAACCACCATGGACGCTGCAGGACAGAAACCACTCTTCATCACCTCTGGAGGGCGTTTCCCGGGGAAACAACCGCTCAGTTCACAGGAGAAAAGCAGGAAAGAGCTTTGTTTTTTTTAGTTTTTACCTGGAAGTTTCTTCTCAATCGGCTTGCGGTCGGCGTCGTCAGGAAACACAAAGCTAATCCCTGCGGAGGAGAGACCAGAGATCAGTCGTTTTACTCTGGCGGGATGATGTGGAACAAGCTTCAGGTTCCTGTGTGTGCATGTAGCGGAGGATCTGACCTGGGGAGGGAACACTGAGCGTGGCGTTTGGGTTGTGTGTCCGTGGCGTTTGTGTTGTGTGTCCGTGGCGTTTGTGTTGTGTGTCCGTGGCGTTTGTGTTGTGTGTCCACTGCGTGCCCACCCCAAACCTGTCTGCTAGGTGACGTAGGCTAATATAGAGCTACTGACGGGATTACAGCAAAGACAACGTCGGCAGTACCGACAGGTGCGACATTTGAAAATTACTAATAATAAATAAATAATAATTTTATTTTACATTTATATCTGCATTTATGTGCCTTGTAATGCCGCACAGCGTCCTGCTATGCCATGAACTACTACAAAGAACTGCTACAAACTACTAATTTTTTCTATTTTTGTTATTTCCACTCTTCATTCTAACCCCAACCGGCCCGTCAGACACCGCCTACCAAGAACCTGGGTCTGGGTCTGGGTCTGGGTCTGACCGCGGTTTCTGCCTAAAAGGAAGTTTTTCCTCGCCACTGTCACACTGTTGCTGCTCTGGAGGAGACTACTAGACCTGTTGGGTCCTTGTAAATTCTGGAGTGTGGTCTAGACCTGCTCTATCTGTAAAGGGTCTCGAGATAACTCTTGTTATGAATTGATACTATAAATAAAATTGAATTGAATTGAATTGTTTGAAAGCCTAGAACTTGAAACATCAACACTGTCATTTATTAACATGCATTTGTCTCAGAATGACATATAAACATCTTTTATATATCATTTTATATGGGGGGGGGGGGGGGGGGGGGGTGGGGGGGGGGGGGGGAATCAGCTGTGTGCTCGGGCATCAGGTGGTATATATCAGCAACTGGGGGGGGGCGGGGCATGCCTGTTATTTGTTCGTCTACCTAGATCCGGTGGTGTTGTAGTTTTTCTAATTTTACTAGTTGTTGCAAAAGAATGTGAGAAAAACTACAAAGTCGCTAGGCACAAAAGAACGTTAATCTCGCGGCGAAAACATTGACGCCGTTAAAACGGGTTAATAACGCGTCTAACTGACAGCACTAATGTAGAAATGTTCATATCCATATTATTCACGTGGATTTGTTATTTTAACATCCTGTTATGATGTATGTGTATGTTGTGATGTCTGTAAGCTACTAGGACATTGAATTTCCCTTCAATGGAGAATTAATCTTATCCATCCATCCATCCATCTATCATCTATCTATCTATCTATCTATCTATCTATCTATCTATTCATCTATCTATCTATCTATCTATTCATCTATCTATCTATACATCTATCCATCCATCCATCCATCCATCATCTATACATCCACTCTATCCATCCATCCATCCATCTATTCTATCTATACTATCCATCCATCCATCTATCTATCATCTATATATACATCCATCTATCTATCTATCTATCTATCTATCTATCTATCTATCTACTATCTATCCATCTATCTATCTATCTATACATCTATCTATCTATCTATCTATCTATAATCAGCTATCTATCTATCTTACAATCTATCTATCTATCTATCTATACATCTATCCATCTATTATCTATCTATCTATTCTATCCATCTATCTAGCTATCTATCTATACATCTATCTATCTATCTATCTATACATCTATCTATCTATCTATATATCTATCTATCTATCTATCTATACATCTATCTATCTCTACTCTATCTATCTATCTATGATACATCTATCTATCTATACATCTATCTATCTATCTATATCTATCTATCTATACATATCTATCTATCTATTTACATCTATCTATCTATCATCTATCTATCTATCTATACATCTATCTACTATACATCTTCTATCATCTATCTATACATCTATCTATCTATCTATCTATCTATCTATCTATCTATCTATCTATCTATCTATCTATCTATCTATCTATCTATACATCTATCTATCTATACATCTATACATCTATACATCTATCTATCTATCTATCTATACATCTATACATCTATCTATCTATCTATCTATACATCTATCTATCTATCTATCCATCCATCTATCATGTGATTGCAGTAGACATACAATAAAACAATAAATAAATAAAAATGAATTGATTTTGAATCGCTTGAATAGCGATTTGAATTCAAATCGATATGTTTGCACACCACTATTATCTAGATATTCAACAACGTGCATATTTTCCTCAAATTGTGCAGCCCCGGTTGCAGCATGTTAATTACCCGCCTGTTTTAGTTATTAGCCAATCCGAGAGCAGACGGACGGGGGACTTACTCAACAGCTGGTTTTTTAGGGCGAAGGGTTCCTGTTTCTTCAGCTCGCCTTCCTCTGGAGCGCCGTACTCTGAAACACAAGACCACCTCCATCGTTACCATCGTTACCATCGTTACCATCGTTACCATCGTTACCATCGTTACCATCGTTACTATCGTTACCATCGTTACCATCGTGAGAGACAGTGGAACCAGTCGGGTCAGTTGTCAACATCAGAGGAACCAGTCAGTACAGCTGTCAACATCAGAGGAACCAGTCGGGTCAGCTGTCAACATCAGAGGAACCAGTCAGTACAGCTGTCAACATCAGAGGAACCAGTCAGTACAGCTGTCAACATCATAGGAACCAGTCAGTACAGCTGTCAACATCAGAGGAACCAGTCGGGTCAACTGTCAACATCAGAGGAACCAGTCAGTACAGCTGTCAACATCAGAGGAACCAGTCAGTACAGCTGTCAACATCAGAGGAACCAGTCAGTACAGCTGTCAACATCATAGGAACCAGTCAGTACAGCTGTCAACATCAGAGGAACCAGTCAGTACAGCTGTCAACATCAGAGGAACCAGTCAGTACAGCTGTCAACATCAGAGGAACCAGTCAGTACAGCTGTCAACATCAGAGGAACCAGTCGGGTCAGCTGTCAACATCAGAGGAACCAGTCGGGTCAGCTGTCAACATCAGAGGAACCAGTCAGTACAGCTGTCAACATCAGAGGAACCAGCCGGGTCAGCTGTCAACATCAGAGGAACCAGTCAGGTCAGCTGTCAACATCAGAGGAACCAGTCAGTACAGCTGTCAACATCAGAGGAACCAGTCAGTACAGCTGTCAACATCAGAGGAACCAGTCGGGTCAACTGTCAACATCAGAGGAACCAGTCAGGTCAGCTGTCAACATCAGAGGAACCAGTCGGGTCAGCTGTCAACATCAGAGGAACCAGTCAGTACAGCTGTCAACATCAGAGGAACCAGTCGGGTCAACTGTCAACATCAGAGGAACCAGTCAGGTCAGCTGTCAACATCAGAGGAACCAGTCGGGTCAACTGTCAACATCAGAGGAACCAGTAAGGTCAGCTGTCAACATCAGAGGAACCAGTCGGGTCAGCTGTCAACATCAGAGGAACCAGTCAGTACAGCTGTCAACATCAGAGGAACCAGTCAGTACAGCTGTCAACATCAGAGGAACCAGTCGGGTCAACTGTCAACATCAGAGGAACCAGTCAGGTCAGCTGTCAACATCAGAGGAGCCAGTCGGGTCAGCTGTCAACATCAGAGGAACCAGTCAGTACAGCTGTCAACATCGGAGGAGCCAGTCAGTACAGCTGTCAACATCAGAGGAACCAGTCGGGTCAACTGTCAACATCAGAGGAACCAGTCAGGTCAGCTGTCAACATCAGAGGAACCAGTCGGGTCAGCTGTCAACATCAGAGGAACCAGTCGGGTCAGCTGTCAACATCAGAGGAACCAGTCAGTACAGCTGTCAACATCAGAGGAACCAGTCGGGTCAACTGTCAACATCAGAGGAACCAGTCGGGTCAGCTGTCAACATCAGAGGAACCAGTCAGTACAGCTGTCAACATCGGAGGAACCAGTCAGTACAGCTGTCAACATCAGAGGAACCAGTCAGTACAGCTGTCAACATCAGAGGAACCAGTCGGGTCAGCTGTCAACATCAGAGGAACCAGTCAGGTCAGCTGTCAACATCAGAGGAACCAGTCGGGTCAGCTGTCAACATCAGAGGAACCAGTCGGGTCAGCTGTCAACATCAGAGGAACCAGTCGGGTCAGCTGTCAACATCAGAGGAACCAGTCAGTACAGCTGTCAACATCAGAGGAACCAGTCAGTACAGCTGTCAACATCAGAGGAACCAGTCGGGTCAGCTGTCAACATCAGAGGAACCAGTCGGAAGTGGAAGGGAAGGCAACACGAGGCTCCCAGAATGCCTTGTGTGGCTGCTCACTTAGCCAATGAAAGGGACGCGTGTAAAGGACGCTGCCAGGGGACAGGGACACTGGTTTTAGGGACACTGGACTGTGGATGTGACTCACTGCTGATGAGACTCTGGTAACGGGGGTGCTGGCTGGAGAACTGGGTGCTGAGCTGGCTCGCCCCCCCGGCCTTCAGCCACTCCTCTCCGAACATCTTGATGTAGTCGAGCTCCGCCCCCCTCCGGTCCTCGGGCCGCAGCTGATGGAAACCATGGCAACACACACACACACACACACACAGACACAGACACACACACACACAGACACACAGAGTTTCAAATTCATACTTTTTCTATTTACTTTTAGTTCGTACTGCCGCTGTCCTTAAAAAGTGTGACTCGCTTATTCCTGTCACACACACACACACACACACACACACACACACACACACACACCACACACACACACACACAGACAGACAGACAGACAGACAGACAGACAGACAGACAGACAGAGACAGACGGAGACAGACAGACAGACACAGAGAGACAGACACAGACACAGGTTGAGCTCACTATATTGCGGTTGAGGAGGACCACTTGTCCCAGTTTGGCGATCAGCATCTGCGTGGCGGTCTTGGGGTTTCCGTCACTGCTCACCAGCTGGTTACCGCTACACGAAAACTGGACCAGACAGGGGAGCTTCGCCAGCTCGTCCACCACACGCCACTGAGACAGAGACAGGGAGAGACAGAGAGACAGTGACAGAGAGAGACAACCACAACCATCAGTGATGCTGAGTAAATGTCTTTCAATGAGATACAAGTCCATTTAACAGCTGATGACTGCGGCCTAGTGCAGCTGGTCTAGACCGCTCTATAATTTACAGGTAGAGCAGGTCTAGACCGCTCTATAATTTACAGATAGAGCAGGTCTAGACCGCTCTATAATTTACAGATAGAGCAGGTCTAGACCGCTCTATAATTTACAGGTAGAGATGGTCTAGACCGCTCTATAATCTACAGATAGAGCAGGTCTAGACCGCTCTATAATTTACAGATAGAGCAGGTCTAGACCGCTCTATAATTTACAGATAGAGCAGGTCTAGACCGCTCTATAATTTACAGGTAGAGATGGTCTAGACCGCTCTATAATCTACAGATAGAGCAGGTCTAGACCGCTCTATAATTTACAGATAGAGCAGGTCTAGACCGCTCTATAATTTACAGATAGAGCAGATCTAGACCGCTCTATAATTTACAGATAGAGCAGGTCTAGACCGCTCTATAATTTACAGGTAGAGATGGTCTAGACCGCTCTATAATCTACAGATAGAGCAGGTCTAGACCGCTCTATAATCTACAGATAGAGCAGGTCTAGACCGCTCTATAATTTACAGATAGAGCAGGTCTAGACCGCTCTATAATTTACAGGTAGAGATGGTCTAGACCGCTCTATAATCTACAGATAGAGCAGGTCTAGACCGCTCTATAATTTACAGATAGAGCAGGTCTAGACCGCTCTATAATTTACAGATAGAGCAGGTCTAGACCTCTCTATAATTTACAGATAGAGCAGGTCTAGACCGCTCTATAATTTACAGATAGAGCAGGTCTAGACCGCTCTATAATTTACAGATAGAGCAGGTCTAGACCGCTCCAGGTCTGCTGTTGTTTTCCATGTCTGAGCATTAATAAAAGCCGCTGACCTCCGAGATGTTGTTGTCATCC
>NW_022603789.1:0-26990 GCF_008692095.1 Etheostoma spectabile | reverse complement strand
CCAACAATACCTTCAATGTGAGCCTAGATCCGGGATCAGTCAAAGTAGCAGTAAGTAAACATAAAAGATGCTTTTAAGTGTGCATAGCCAACTATGATCGTTCTCATAAGTTTGTTAAACTGGCACCAAAGTCGTTTGGATCAAACAAGGAAAAGTAATCCTTTTTCTTTGGGTACTAATAATTTCTTCAAATATGTATATATTCACAGAAGGTCCAGTTCCAACAGCAGCCCCTACTACTGAAGCCCAAAAACGGCAACACCTACAACAGTAAGCTGCTACTACTGCCGCACCAACAACTGTCGCACCTCACCGCCGCACCTACAACAGCAGCCCCTACTACTGCCGCACCACAACTGCCCGCACCTACAACATCAGCCCTACTACTGCAGCATCAACAACTGCAACACCTACAACAGTACTCCTACTACTGCGCACCAACAACGTTGCACTACAACCGCCACCTACAACAGCAGCCCCTACTACTGCCGCACCAACAACTGCCGCACCTACAACATCAGCCCCTACTACTGCAGCTCAACAACTGCAACACCTACAACAGCAGCACCAACGACAGCAACACCAACGACTGCCGCACAAACATCTGCTGCACCAACAACTGCCGCACAAACAACAGCCGCACCTACAACATCGGCACCTACAACAGCCGAACCTACAACAGCTGCACCTACCACAGCAGCACCTACAACATCGGCACCTACAACAGCCGAACCTACAACAGCTGCACCTTCCACAGCAGCACCAACGACAGCAGCACCAACAACAGCCGCAACTGCAACAGCAGCCCCTACAACAGCTGCACCAACAACTGCCGCACAGACAAAAGCCACACCTACAACAGCCGCGCCTACCACAGCAGCACCAACAACAGCCGCACCAACAACAGGAACCCTTACTACAGCAGCACCAACAACAGCAGCCCCTACTACAGTTGCACCAACAACTGCCGTACCTACAACTGCCACACCTACAACAGCAGCCCCTACTACTGCCGCACCAACAACAGACGCACCTACAACCGCCACACCTACAACAGCCGCACCTACAACTGGCACACCAACAACAGCTGCACCTACAACAGCTTCACCTTCCACAGCAGCACCAACGACAGCAGCACCAACAACAGCCGCAACTGCAACAGCAGCCCCTACAACAGCTGCACCTACCACAGCAGCGCCAATGACAGCCCCACCAACTACTGCCTTGCCAACAACATTAGCACCTACAACAGCTGCAGCTACATCACTAGCACCTACACCTGCAACACCTACAACATTGCAGCTACAACTGCCGCACCAACACAGTAGCACCTACTACAGCTGCACCAATTACAGCTGCACCGACAACAGCCGCATCTACAACTGCCGCACCAACAACCGCAGTACCTACGACAGCTTCAGCTACAACCCAGCACCTACATCTGCTGCTCCAACACGGCAGCATCAACAACAGCAGCACCAAGACAGCAGCCCTTGAACCAGTTTATAGCCTCTCAGCAGACCTTTCTTCTGTACCTTTTTCAGATGCCCCTTTCTGACTCCACCAGCACTGAATTCAAACTCTTCACCAATCAGTCATAAATACTGTGAGTGCATTTTTAATTCATACACTTGTCACTTATTGAAGTGTCCTTGAGTGTTTTCAATGAGGATTTCATAGAATGTTTTTCCTAAAACACAAATCTGTAGCATGAAAATTAATTTCAGTCAAATTAGTGTGTACTTGAAAGCCATTTAACGTCCCCAAAATTTTTTCTGCGCGTGTAATGCGATTTACCAAAAACATTTTGGAAGAAAATTTAAACGATGCAAAGTCAAAAGTTCAGGTAAAACATTTTTTCAACATTTTACTTCACATGCAACGTTTTTGCTCTTGAAATTAGTATGATCTAATCTTAATAGTGTCTGTGTAATCGCACATGACACAAGGCAATAAAAACGGTGAAATAGCTTATTACTCATGCCCATTTGTTTTTTTGATACAGGGCCATACCTTCACGAGCAACTGGAACTGAAGCAACAATTGAGGTTGTGTTCGATAGTACCACTCCTATTGCAGATCTCCCAGAGAATAATGTTGTTGCTGAAGTCTTAGTAACAGCTGTGAGTAATCCCAACAATACCTTCGATGTGAGCATAGATCCGGGATCAGTCAAAGTAGCAGGTAAGTAAACATAAAAGATGCTTTTAAGTGTGCATAGCCAACTATGATCGTTCTCATAAGTTTGTTAAACTGGCACCAAAGTCAGTTTGGACCAAACAAGGAAAAAGTAATCCTTTTTCTTTGGGTACTAATAATTTCTTCAAATATGTATATATTTCACAGAAGGTCCAGTTCCAACAGCAGCCCCTACTACTGAAGCACCAAAAACTGCAACACCTACAACAGTAGCTCCTACTACTGCCGCAGCAACAACTGTCGCACCTACAACCGCCGCACCTACAACATCAGCCCCTACTACTGCAGCATCAACAACTGCAACACCTACAACAGCAGCACCAACGACAGCAACACAAACAACTGCCGCACAAACATCTGCTGCACCAACACTGCCGCACAACCAACAGCCGCACCTACAACATCGGCACCTACAACAGAGCCGAACCTACAACAGCTGCACCTACCCAGCAGCACCTACAACATCGGCACCTACAACAGCCGCAACTACAACAGCAGCACCTACCACAGCAACACCAACGACAAAGCGGCACCTACCACAGTTGCCACCTACCCAGCTCAGCCAACAACAGCAGCACCTACAACTGCCGCACCAACAACTGCTGCACAACAACTGCCGCACAGACAAAAGCCACACCTACACCAGCCGCGCCTACCACAGCAGCACAACAACAACCGCACAACAACAGGAACCCTTACTACAGCAGCACCAACAACAGCAGCCCCTACTACAGTTGCACCAACAACTGCCGTACCTACAACTGCCACACCTACAACAGCAGCCCCTACTACTGCCGCACCAACAACAGACGCACCTACAACCGCCACACCTACAACAGCCGCACCTACAACTGGCACACCAACACAGCTGCACCTACAACAGCTGCACCTTCCACAGCAGCACCAACGACAGCAGCATCACAACAGCCGCAACTGCAACAGCAGCCCCTACAACAGCTGCACCTACCACAGCAGCGCCAATGACAGCCCCACCACTACTACTTGCCTTGCCAACAACATTAGCACCTACAACAGCTGCAGCTACATCACCAGCACCTACACCTGCAACACCTACAACATTAGCAGCTACAACTGCCGCACCATCACAGTAGCACCTACTACAGCTGCACCAATTACAGCTGCAACGACAACAGCCGCATCTACAACTGCCCGCACCAACAACCGCAGTACCTACGACAGCTTCAGCTACAACACCAGCACCTACATCTGCTGCTCCAACAACGGCAGCATCAACAACATCAGCACAAACAGCAGCAGCCCTTGAACCAGTTTATAAGCCTCTCAGCAGACCTTTCTTCTGTACCTTTTTCAGATGCCCTTTCTGACTCCACCAGCACTGAATTCAAAACTCTTCAACAATCAGTCATAAAAACTGTGAGTGCATTTTTAATTCATACACTTGTCACTTATTGAAGTGTCCTTGAGTGTTTTCAATGAGGATTTCATAGAATGTTTTCCTAAACACAAATCTGTTGCATGAAATTAATTTCAGTCAAATTAGTGTGTACTTGAAAGCCATTTACCGTCCCCAAATATTGTTTTCTTGCAGTGTAATGCGATATACCAAAACATTTTGGAAGAAAATTTAAACGATGCAAAGTCAAAAAGTTCAGGTAAAAACATTTTTTCAACATTTTACTTCACATGCAACGTTTGATCTTGAAATTATTATGATCTAATCTTAATAGTGGTCCTGTGTAAATCGCACATGACACAAGGCAATAAAAAACGGTGAAAAGCTTATTAACTCATGCCCCATTTGGTTTTTTTGATACGGGCCATACCTTCACGAGCAACTGGAACTGAAGCACAATTGAGGTTGTGTTCGATAGTACCACTCCTATTGCAGATCTCCCAGAGAATAATGTTGTTGCTGAAGTCTTAGTAACAGCTGTGAGTAATCCCAACATACCTCGATGTGAGCATAGATCCGGGATCAGTCAAAGTAGCAGGTAAGTAAACATAAAAGATGCTTTTAAGTGTGCATAGCCCAACTATGATCGTTCTCATAAGTTTGTTAAACTGGCACCAAAGTCAGTTTGGACCAACAAGAAAAAGTAATCCTTTTTCTTTGGGTACTAATAATTTCTTCAAATATGTATATATTTCACAGAAGGTCCAGTTCCAACAGCAGCCCCTACTACTGAAGCACCAAAAACTGCAACACCACACAGTAGCTCCTACTACTGCCGCAGCAACAACTGTCGCACCTACAACCGCCGCACCTACAACATCATTCCCTACTACTGCAGCATCAACAACTGCAACACCTACAACAGCAGTACCAACGACAGCAACACCAACAACTGCCGCACAAACATCTGCTGCACCAACAACTGCCGCACAAACAACAGCCGCACCTACAACATCGGCACCTACAACAGCCGAACCTACAACAGCTGCACCTACCACAGCAGCACCTACAACATCGGCACCTACAACAGCCGCACCTACAACAGCAGCACCTACCACAGCAACACCAACGACAACAGCGGCACCTACCACAGTTGCACCTACCACAGCAGCACCAACAACAGCAGCACCTACAACTGCCGCACCAACAACTGCTGCACCAACAACTGCCGCACAGACAAAAGCCACACCTACAACAGCCGCGCCTACCACAGCAGCACCAACAACAACCGCACCAACAACAGGAACCCTTACTACAGCAGCACCAACAACAGCAGCCCCTACTACAGTTGCACCAACAACTGCCGTACCTACAACTGCCACACCTACAACAGCAGCCCCTACTACTGCCGCACCCAAACAGACGCACACAACACCCGCCACACCCACAACAGCCGCACCTACAACTGGCACACCAACAACAGCTGCACCTACAACAGCTGCACCTTCCACAGCAGCACCAACGACAGCAGCACCAACAACAGCCGCAACTGCAACAGCAGCCCCTACAACAGCTGCACCTACCACAGCAGCGCCAATGACAGCCCCACCAACTACTGCCTTGCCAACAACATTAGCACCTACAACAGCTGCAGCTACATCACCAGAACCTACACCTGCAACACCTACAACATTAGCAGCTACAACTGCCGCACCATCAACAGTAGCACCTACTACAGCTGCACCAATTACAGCTGCACCGACAACAGCCGCATCTACAACTGCCGCACCAACAACCGCAGTACCTACGACAGCTTCAGCTACAACACCAGCACCTACATCTGCTGCTCCAACAACGGCAGCATCAACAACATCAGCACCAACGACAGCAGCCCTTGAACCAGTTTATAGCCTCTCAGCAGACCTTTCTTCTGTACCTTTTTCAGATGCCCTTTCTGACTCCACCAGCACTGAATTCAAAACTCTTCAACAATCAGTCATAAAAACTGTGAGTGCATTTTTAATTCATACACTTGTCACTTATTGAAGTGTCCTTGAGTGTTTTCAATGAGGATTTCATAGAATGTTTTTCCTAAAACACAAATCTGTTGCATGAAAATTAATTTCAGTCAAATTAGTGTGTACTTGAAAGCCATTTAACGTCCCCAAATATTGTTTTCTTGCAGTGTAATGCGATATACCAAAAACATTTTGGAAGAAAATTTAAACGATGCAAAGTCAAAAAGTTCAGGTAAAAACATTTTTTCAACATTTTACTTCACATGCAACGTTTTGATCTTGAAATTAGTATGATCTAATCTTAATAGTGTCCTGTGTAAATCGCACATGACACAAGGCAATAAAAAACGGTGAAATAGCTTATTAACTCATGCCCCATTTGGTTTTTTGATACAGGGCCATACCTTCACGAGCAACTGGAACTGAAGCAACAATTGAGGTTGTGTTCGATAGTACCACTCCTATTGCAGATCTCCCAGAGAATAATGTTGTTGCTGAAGTCTTAGTAACAGCTGTGAGTAATCCCAACAATACCTTCGATGTGAGCATAGATCCGGGATCAGTCAAAGTAGCAGGTAAGTAAACATAAAAGATGCTTTTAAGTGTGCAAAGCCAACTATGATCGTTCTCATAAGTTTGTTAAACTGGCACCAAAGTCAGTTTGGATCAAACAAGGAAAAATTAATCCTTTTTCTTTGGGTACTAATAATTTCTTCAAATATGTATATATTTCACAGAAGGTCCAGTTCCAACTGCAGCACCTACAACTACTGTATCCACTACTGCTGTATCTACAACGGCTGAACTTTCAACTGCCGTATCCACTACTACTGTGTCTACAACAGCTGTACCTTCAACTACTGTATCCACTACTGTTGCATCTACAACTGCAGCACTCACAATAGCTAGAGTGTCCTTCAGATCTGTTCAAAGCACATTTACAGACGACTTGCTGAATCCATCATCCACAGCTTTTAAAAATCGAGATGCATTGATAACAGGACAGGTAAGTTTCACTCTTAGAATGAAATATCCTTGTACACTTATGAATTACTTTATCAGAGAGCTCAAGTACTAACCAAAAAACTGAACAATCCCTTGACAGTCATGTAATGAAAAAAACATCACAAACAGGGACGTTAAGGGGAACATGTTAAGAAGATGCAATTACACAATTACTCACCAGCTCACTGTACAACTTATCTCATACGTACACACACTTCAATGTTCAAAGTAAAAAGTCTTTAAATACAACTCATTTTGTTTCCGCAGCTTGAACGGGTCTTCAAAACAACATTCCCCTCCTTCAGTGCCTTGAAAGTGGTGTCATTCAAGTAATTTAATTTATTTTCAGGTAATATAATTTAGGAATAGTGGACTTAATCAGATTTTTCAAACTATATTATGGGTTTCTCTTTCTGCAGGAGTGGATCAGTC
Organism: Etheostoma spectabile; assembly: GCF_008692095.1. Classification (NCBI taxonomy): domain Eukaryota; kingdom Metazoa; phylum Chordata; class Actinopteri; order Perciformes; family Percidae; genus Etheostoma; species Etheostoma spectabile. The sequence goes on along the minus strand of NW_022603789.1, from coordinate 19,961 downwards.
ATCAACACCATGGACCTTAGCTTTGTGGGTACACTTGCTCCTAATAACACTCAGATTACAAGCGCTTTGCTCAAAGTAGCTTCAAGCGTCAGCGGCTTCGACATTGAAGGCAGCTCCATCAGCGTGAATGGCATCTGTAAGCAATATTGAGTACTACTTCATCAACATTTTTTAAGAAAGGTACACAACTGTTTGATAAACTTATGTTCTGTTTCCTTCTCCTCATTTACAGCTTCGGGTGGAGTAAGCCACAAAATCAGTCTTGTCACTGCATCCTGCCTGGTACTGTGTTCATGGCTACTGTAAAGGAAGAATACATTTGTGCTGATTTCATTTTAATTTAAAGTCATGACAGTCATGACTGGTGTGACAAGGGAACCTAAGACAGCTTCAAATAAATTTACTATGAATTGTAACTTTGCAAAACACGTAGAGAGGTTAAACAATTGTGCAATAATAAATATAGTACAATGGGAGGGTATGTATGTGTCTATGTAGTTTATATTTAACCTTCATGTAGCCTACATGTATGTGTGTAGATATGTATGCCATTGTATATGTGTACATGTATGTTTATGTGTATGTTGTATATGTTTATGTGTATTTACGCGCTACATAAGCCTTTATGAAGTTGAACAGGTGTTCCTATAAGGTCAAAAAAATGTACCACATTTTAGCTTTGTCTGTAAACATTTATTTGTGCTATTTTAAAGGCCCTTCTAGAAACAGGCATTAGAACTAAGCAGTAGCTATAAATACTAAGATACATCACATTGAAGAAGTGTATTAACTTAAATTACTTAAATGGATACAATAATGACAGGCAATAGGAATGTTTGTCAAACTGAACACGTTTCTGTGTGGGGAGGTCCAAGATGCTGGACTGGAAAGAATAACACAGACAATTTTAAGCACCTGGTCCATTGAATCATCACTAGATTATTAAGGCAAACCATTTAAAATTAAACCCTGTGATGTCAAAAAGAGTGCTATGGCAATATTTAACTTAGTGACAGTTAATAATGCTGTCCTGTTTAGTTACTGCAAAGTATTACTAGTATTATCATCATGGTATACATGAGTATATATATAAAATAATGCACTGTCAATGTTCTTATTTATAAAGTGTATTTATCTAATCATGCATGGATGTATTCTGTGAGATTTCTTGTAGTTTGTTCAATTTCTAATATACAATGATCAGAATACAAAGAAGAAAATAAATTGTCTTGAGTGGTGTTTTCCAATTTATTTAAAGAGAAAGTTGACAAAGAAGCCAGGTTTGCTCAGTTGGTGGAGCAGGCGCACATGTGTAGGGCTTTCCTCCTAGGCGCGGCATCCACGGGTTGGCTCCAACCTGCGGCCCTTGATAGATAATGATTAAAATGCTTGAAGATAGTTTATGAGCTAAGTCTTAGCAAGACACACATTTTTAGTTAGAATACAAAGACTTTGGGTTAGTAGCCTATTATGGCGTAGCCTACCACTAGACTGGGTAAACCCCACCAACTCGGCCGGTGATTTGATTTAGCCCTGCAGCTTGGTCTGGAAATCTGCACATTTAATTCTCCTGCTTCAGTTCACAATGTCGCGGGAATCAATCACAAAGTAGCTTATCTACCTGGGGCACTACTGGCGGGTTTAACACGATGACAAAAGAGAAGCAACCAAGCAGCTTCTTGTCTACTTTCAACATAACGGCCACCTAACGCCAACCAAAGTGCATCAACCCGTTGATGTTGCTGTTGCTTCTGTGTCACCCGGATCATTGGTCTGATTGGTTGAAGGACTATCAAATTGCGTACAGAGTCATTTGATCTATGCCCGATGGTCACACCTCTTGTGCAGAGAAAGTACAGAGCAGACTGCCCAGAACAACGCTCAATCTCAAATCTATGGAGCTTGGCTTGGTCTGGTGGTCTTCTTTAGTCCTTACAATCTTGACTGTTATTTTTTAACAGTGACTAATGATGTACACATGCTTGAGCACAAAAAGTGTTTAAGATAGAGGCTTGATTGTGCTACACTTCAACTTTGATGTAATGTTCAGGACATAAACAACACATTTTTCCACAGTTTAAGGCTGATGATTCAAGGGTTAAAGCAGTGGGGCTCCAACCTGTAACTTCGTGCTGTTTTCAAACAAAACAATAAAAGGACTTTTGTTGTATTGTGTACTTGTCTTCATTCAAACGTTTAAACGTTTACCACAGTCGATTAATCCAAAAGAATAGAGGCGGTCATGTGACAAGGCTATTATTATTACAAAAGACTGTAAGTGAAATCAACTTGGCATTCAGTGATTGAACCTAAAATAACAATTCCACCCTTTCGTGCATTTAAGTTAAATGCACTCAAGTTTTAATAACCCATTACTTAACGTTTTTAAGGCAACCGGTTTCCTCAAATTATTTAACGAAATTCAACTTATCCCGGCTTACAGTGTTCTTGTTTAATGTTGGGTGCCAACTAGTGTTTAAGCTGCATCAACGCCACCTACTAGGCTATGGGCTACTGGAGCGTGGATCCCCCACATCTCGCCCCTTCACTCTTTTCAAAAAACAGCCCGCTTTTGTGCAGAACACAATCAAATCTGGCAACTCGGCATACTGGTTAACCCTTGCGCTGTCTTCCCGTCAAAATTTAAAATCAGACCTTTTTTTGATGCTTTTTATCAATGTTTTTCTTATGTTTTTGTACCTTCTTTCAACACTTTTGACATTTTCAACACCATGTAACACTAACTTATTAAATTTAGTTTTACAGTTATTTTTGGAATTTATGGTCAATACACCTCATTTATAGGAAATTATACCTAATGTTTGAGTTAGAAAAGCAGAAATTAGGAACTATTTAGACTAAAATTAAAGGAATGTATGTTGATGGATAATCACAGACTGGAAAATTTCAACTTTAACTCAATACTATTTTGCAACCACTTCAATTATTTTTCAAATGCTATAAAATTGAATAAGACACCCCAAAATTAATGAAAGTAGAGATTTGTACTTGCCAAAGTGCGTTGTGTTGAATCAATCATGTTATTTTGGGTATCTAATAAGAACATTGATATAGTAAAAAGGTCAATTTGACGCAAGGACGAAATAAGGGTTAATGACCTAATGATAAGATGACCTGGGCCCCATTTCAAGAATGAGGTTTAACAAACTCTGAGTCTAACCCTGATCTCTGAGTTGATTTACCCTGAGACGGGAAACAGATGATATGAGTTGGTTCAATTAACTCAGAGAAGGTTCAGGTGCGTGCACCGCCACAATAAAAAGACAGCATGAATGGAGCCACATTACTACTATTCCCCATGGTAACAACCACAAACAAACGGGTTGGCGGAAATACTCATGGGCACAAACAGCGAGTTAAAAAAAAAAACACAGCGGCTGGTGACAACGAGAGATAAATTGCATTGGAGAAAAGTGCTGCTAGAGTAAATGTGAATATTCCAATATAGTGTATATCATATTTAATCATACGCATAGCCTAATATTAGGTCTAGCCTACTGGTGAAATGATGTTAAACCTATCATCTATTTCATTTAGGATCGTCTTAACAAAGTGTTAGGAATATCTTGTCTATCGATTTATGTAATGTTTAAAGATGTTTTACAAACGGTTTCTTAAAGGCTTACAAACATTTTTTAATCATTACCTTATACCTAATATAGTATATGAGGGATATGTGCGTAACAATAAACTTAATTTACAGCACTACTAATATTTTATTAATTAAAATTGAATTGCTTGTTAACAATAGAATGGTGTTTGCTAACAGTTAAATGGCAATTAACTAAAGATTACTTTATTATCAATTTACCATCTACCATTTACCATCTATTAATAATGGTTATTATAAAGTGTTACCTTCTACTAACAAGTAATTCCAATTTTGAACAGAAGAAGGGTGTGGAGACTGCAACCGGACTGCCAACATATTTTAGCAACATTCCATGCTAATAGCATTGCTGCCTTTGAGGATAAATACAGTTGTTTACGAATAACTTTTGAGCTTTTTTTGTTTTTTTGTCAGTGCAGCAGAACTTGTCTATGAAGAAATAAGAGACCAAACTAATCTGCCATAAATTGATACGGAAGTCACTGGATGATCAACACTGTTTCATTTCCTGGTGATCTCTAGGAGGTCCAATAGGAGGTGAATATCTGTAGAAATTTGACACCTACAAAAGAATATTCCGTCATAGTCATAGTGTCAGCTACTGGCAACCGAAAGTCAGCTTTATGTGACAAACATCAGATTTACCTGAAATTGACATGGTCTGGTCTCTACTTAATATAGGGCAACATAATACCTGTTTAGTGTATGTTGTCTTTCTGGAAGACATGAAGTGATCCGAAATTTGCAAAACATAATCTCAACAACATAATATATCGTCACCTTCCTAAAATAATCACCTAAGTCATTTTTTGACAAAAAGTATTTTCTTGCCTATATATATTTTCTTGCCTAAGTCAAAATATGTTCAGTATTTGGTTCAGTTTTTTGTGTTTTCTGAAAAACGTGAAAAAATGACTTAGGCGATTATTTTAGGAAGGTGACGATATGGAAAATATTTATAGGTGTGAGGGCCCGTTCATCACTTTGGTTGTCATACTTTTTGTCTCATACTGGTAAAACTCCTTTCAATGTTCCATTGAAATCCACCAGAAACCTGTTTCAAATTACAAAAGAAGGGAGTATGCAATGGTACTAAGCCAATGAACTGATAGATTGACAGCTGACAGCTTGTATTCCAGCATTTCTTTTGTTCATTACTAAGGTAACACAACATTTCTTTAAAGGTTATCAGCTATGAGTCACATTAGCATTTATTGTGTTCCTATATAAAGGCCTTTATATATGTTGACTGTCACAGAACTGCACTATCACAGATGTGAACTGGACTGAATGAAAAGACACTGAAAAAACGTTGAAAGCCGATTAAAAGAAGGGATTACTAACTTTTCATCTTGTATCTTTTCATTTTGGGGTAAGTACATTTTTAAGTGCATAGACTTTTGAACAAGTTCATGAGAGAGAGAGACTTTTAGGTAAAAGTTATTTTACTGTTTGAAAACATTGAAATTATGATTTGTGTTTACTAATTGTTTTATTATAAGCTACATATTTTATGTTACATGTATTTAAGTCGTTAGTTTAGTGTAATATGAATAAAGGGCATCTAAATTTAATAATTAGTTTATGCATTTAGTTATTAATAGTACATGTAATAAATCATTTGAAAAGAACTTAATACAGATATTAATAAAACAAAAGTTTGTTGATATTGTTTGTAAACATATATAAACATTACGTGGATGACGATTATAAAACTGTAACTAATGCTTACGACAATTAGTTAATGAAAGCATCAAGTAACATTAACTTTTTCCCATCGAATCTTTGTTGGTGATCGTTTAAAGAGAAGATTAGTTGATTATGTGTGTATTACCTGCCTGTTCAAGTATTCTGCTTGTTGAGGTAGTGCAGGTAAACATTTATAAATGTTGTCCTAACTAGGGTTTAAAAATTTCCCCGAAAATTAAATAAATCAAATCCCGGTAAACAACGACCCGATTCCCTGATTATTAATGCCAGTTAGAATATCTTGGACTTGCCACAATTTCAGTGTTGGATTGGACTCGTAACATCTTGGACTACATATTTTTTTTAGTTTACAATGCATTCTGACCCTGCCCTTTCTTTTTCTTCAAGAAGTGTGCTTTGAGAAGCAGAGAGCGTTGACAGACTGCGGTCTCAGGCGGTTTCAGGTAGAAAAACGCTCTCCCCGCCGCCACGGATGTAGCCTGCTGCTGCGTAATGCATTTAGTGAGCCTTTATTAACGTAGCTACATTACAGCACCGCCGCCTGCATCGTATGACAAGAATAGACTAGACTAGACTAGAATAGAATAGAATAGAATAAATAGAATAGAATAGAATAAACAAGCTTTCTCGTTAGTGTCCAGATGTGCCTACTTGCCGTTAGTTGCCTACTGGAAATATGTCTCATAACATTTGATAAAAGTGATGCTTTAAATAAATGTCAAGTCCTGTATATTTTGTCTCGGCGGAGATGAGATGAAAACAATAGGAACACGGCAACAACCCGTGCAGCACTGCAGACAGTTCACCACTGCGGGTCAGCAACGTAACGCCGTGTCTATATCGGTGGGATTAACAGATAAAATGGGTGGGAGCCCGGTGCTCGGAAGCTCCAACGGCCGCTACGAGTTCATGTCACTGACCAAGCCGTTGAACCTATCCTTGCCGTCGCATCTCCTCCAGCGGCAGGGCTCCGAGCCCCACTCGGCGCCGTGTTGTGTGTGTGTGTGTGTGTGTGTGTGTGTGTGTATTGTAGTGAAGACCGATATAATGAAAGAAGAAGGTTGTGTGAGGTGGACCTTGTCACCATAGACCCAAATCTTCTCAGCTGCTGATTATGTTTGGCACATTGTATGGGTCACTTCTTATATCATAATAAGGTAACACAATGTGCAATCAAATGATGACTGGTCAACAGTAGGCTGATGTTAATGCTAAATGCCCTCTGTTGATATACAACATCAATGCAAAATAGCCAACATGGCTCTTAACCTTACATATTATACTTACCATACAAACACTGTGTCGTAGGTATATGTATATAATATACATACATACACATACCATGCAAGAATTGATTTCTCCATTTCTTTGCACAGAAATCTCCAGAAAGTGCCACATTTACTGGTTATTTTTTCAAAAATCTTGCCATCTAGTGGTTGTTAGTTGTAACTCTAAAAGTATGGGGAATTTCTTAATTAATGTCAGTTTAGTAATTTATATTGTATCCTTTAATTTCTTTCCAGAAGCCATTTTTGAGCACACACTCGTACATGTAGAATATTTAAAATGTTAAAGCTGCAGTGGGAAGTTCTGAGAAAACGTGGATTTAGCCTAAAAATTTGAACAAGCACACCTTAGAGGTCCCTCCCCCTTGCTCTCTGCTGCTCTACAGCCCTCCCGCCAAAGCTCCTCCCCCACAGCGGAGCCTGCCGTGAACGCGCTGGCTTCTAAGCAGGGCCACCGATGCTTTCCACATCCTCATGGACAATACAGGGGATTTATTTTTTAAAACTTTGAATACTCTTTGTAAAAAAATGCTTATTTAAAATATTTCTATTAAAATTTTTGTAAATATTTTTCAATGAAAGGGTTTAAAATTATTTTTTACGTAATCGCTCCTTTGTCAGAACAAAAGCAGCACTTCACGCAGTACATTACTGAATTACCTTTTGGATCCATTTAAAACACTAAACCTTCAGTAGGAATGATGAATCACTGAGGAAACTCAATAAGCCAAGGAATAACAACATCTTCGAAATATGTCTTAGGTTTTATTTTGCATATGGGTAAAATAAATCAGCTTTTTTTGCAAAGTTCTCCTGCACAAGGAAATATTGAACATTTTGATTTGGACTTGATTTGGAATAGACGATTCTTTCCGTGCCTCTGTGTCTGGGGCAAAGTCTGACCTGTTGAAGGAGCATACAGAATTTGTGTCAGACATTTGATTTACAAATTACATCCTGAGGGGGAAGAAAATGTGTATGTTTAAAAATAATCAAAAATAGATTTCTGCCTTGCCAAACGTTGATGGGTACAGCGCACAATTAAACTAGTTTCACCATGGCTACATCACAATTTAATTCATATCTTGCTACTCAGTCAGAATCTTATTAACCTGTCTCAATAATCGTATATATGATGTTTAAGGGCTGTTGGCAGACATCAATTTACAACGTAACCAACGGCATTTAAGGAACCTGTTTTCCATGAACACATTTCTCAGCTTGCACACTAGCAACATTTTGTGTCATTTGAAAGATTCTTTTACACTTTAGATTAGATTTAGTAGATTTTCAAGCCTGTACTTTGTTACTTTTACTTGAGTGAAAAACTTAAATAAGTACTTTTACTTTTGTAGAAGAGTATTTTTAACACAAGTATCTGTACTTTTTCTTGAGTATAGGAAGTGACTACTTTTGCCATGTAGGCCAATAATTAAGGACTGTGTGTGACTACTAACAAGTGTGGACACAGAGTGTAAATTGTAATTTCCCCATTGGGGATTAATATACAAATTAATAAAAAAAAAAAAAAAAGATGGATTATCTTGGCAAAGGAGAAGTGCTCAATAACAAAGATTTAGACAGATCTTTGAACAATACTCGAGAGAAAAAGACCTCTTGTGTACGTTGAAAAAGTATTACATCATTGAGTTCAGCTCAAGAAAAATGGGAGGAACAAACGTGTGGCATTTATTATTTTGTTCAGTGTAAAAGATCAATACAGAAATACTGTATATAATTATTATTTGCATCAAACTTCCTTTTGGAAGTTTTCTTTGCCCTGAGTTATAAAGACTAAATGTACTGATATAACGATTAATGTTATTTGGAGATTGACTACTGTGTGCACTGTTAAAAGTACTGAATGACAAAAACCTTTCCACATGCTGCTTCTGTGAGTAAGTCTCTGTATTTTTTCATTTCATAAATTTAAAGGAAGACAAGATGGCTGTTGGAAGGATAATATTGATGTTCCTGAGTCTTATAGGTAAGCTGAGTAATGTTAAAAAGATTGCAGTTAAAATTAAAAAGTCTTGATATGAATAAAGGAAAACGTTTGGATTACCAATGAATTATGGTGGAGTTATTGCCTACACCGCATGAATATTGGATGTAAGACATATTCTATTATAATCTATTATACAACAGTTGCAGTTACAACAACAGCACAAACAACTGCCGCACCTACGACAGCATTACCAACAACAGCAGAACCAACAACTGCAGCACCAACAACAACCGCACCTACCACAGCTGCACCAACACAGCAGCACCAACGACAGCAGACCCTGCAACACCAGCCCCTACAACTGAAGCACCTACAACTGCCGCACCAACAACAGCTGCCCCTACAACAGAGGCACCTACAACAGCTGCACCAACGACAGCCACGCCAACAACTGCAGCACCAACAACAGCCGCACCTACCACAGCAGCACCAACGACAGCAGCCCCTGCAACACCAGCCCCTACAACTGCCGCACCAACAACAGCTGCCCCTACAACAGAGGCACCTACAACAGCGGCACCAACGACAGCCACGCCAACAACTGCAGCACCAACAACAGCCGCACCTACCACAGCAGCACCAACGACAGCAGCCCCTGCAACACCAGCCCCTACAACTGCCGCACCAACAACAGCTGCCCCTACAACAGAGGCACCTACAACAGCGGCACCAACGACAGCCACACCAAACACTGCAGCACCTACAAAAGCAGCCCCAACGACAGCCGCACCTACGACTGCTGCACCTACAACAGCAGCACCAACGACAGCCGCACCTACGACTGCCGCACCTACAACAGCCGCACCTACGACAGCAGCACCAACAACAGCTGCACCAACGACTGCCGCAACAACAACAGCCGCACCTACAACAGCAGCACCAACGACAGCCGCGCCTACAACTGCAGCACCAATAACAGCCGCACCTACCACAGACGCCCCTACGACTGCCGCACCAACAACAGCTGCACCTACCACAGCAGCACCAACGACAGCAGCCCCTACAACTGCCGCTCCTACAACAGCCGCACCTACAACAACCGCACCAACGACAGCCGCACCTACGACTGCAGCACCTACAACAGCAGCACCAACAACGGCAGCAGCACCAACGACAGCCACGCCAACAACGGCAGCACCAACAACAGCCGCGCTTCCACAGCAGCACCAACGACAGCAGCCCCTGCACACCAGCCCCTACAACTGCCGCACCAACAACAGCTGCCCCTACAACAGAGGCACCTACAACAGCGGCACCAACGACAGCCACGCCAACAACTGCAGCACCAACAACAGCCGCACCTACCACAGCAGCACCAACGACAGCAGCCCTGCAACACCAGCCCCTACAACTGCCGCACCAACAACAGCTGCCCCTACAACAGAGGCACCTACAACAGCGGCAACAACGACAGCCACACCAACACTGCAGCACCTACAAAAGCAGCCCAACGACAGCCGCACCTACGACTGCTGCACCTACAACAGCAGCCCAACGACAGCCGCACCTACGACTGCCGCACCTACAACAGCCGCACCTACGACAGCAGCACACAACAACAGCTGCACCAACGACTGCCGCAACAACAACAGCCGCACCTACAACAGCAGCACCAACGACAGCCGCGCCTACAACTGCTGCACCAATAACAGCCGCACCTACCACAGACGCCCCTACGACTGCCGCACCAACAACAGCTGCACCTACCACAGCAGCACCAACGACAGCAGCCCCTACAACTGCCGCTCCTACAACAGCCGCACCTACAACAACCGCACCAACGACAGCCGCATCTACGACTGCAGCACCTACAACAGAAGCACCAACAACGGCAGCAGCACCAACGACAGCCACGCCAACAACTGCAGCACCAACAACAGCCGCGCCTACCACAGCAGCACCAACGACAGCCGCACCTACGACTGCCGCACCTACAACAGCAGCACCAACAACAGCCGCACCAACGACTGCAGCACCAACAACAGCAGCCCCTGCAACAACAGCCCCCACGACTGCAACACCTACGACTGCCGCACCAACAACAGCCGCACCTACCACCACAGCACCAACGACAGCAGCCCCTACAACTACCGCTCCTACAACAGCCGCACCTACAACAGCCGCGACTACCACAGCAGCACCAACGACAGCAGCCCCTACAACAACCGCTCCTACAACAGCCGCACCTACAACTGCTGCACCTACAACAGCCGCACCTACAACAGCAGCTCCAACAACAGCCACAAAAACAACTGACGCACCTACAACAGCCTCACCGACGACAGCAGCACCAACAATATTAGCCCATACAACTGCTGCACCTACAACTGCCGCACCAACAACAGCCGCACCAACAACGGCCGCACCTACAACTGCCGCACAAACAACAGCCGCACCAACAACAGACGCACCTACAACTGCCGCACCAACAACAGCCGCACCTACGACAGCAGCACCTACAACAGCGGCACCTACGACTGCCGCACCAACAACAGCCGCACCTACCACAGAAGCACCAACAACAGCAGCCCCTGCAACAACAGCCCCTACAACTGCCGCTCCTACAACAGCCGCACCTACAACAGCAGCTCCAACGACAGCCGCACATACGACTGCCGCAGCTACCACAGCTGCACCAACAACAGCAGTCCCTGCAACGACAGCTCCCACAACTGCAGCACCTACAACTGCCGCACCTACAACAGCAGCACCTACGACAGCAGCACCAACAACAGCAACACCTACGACTTCCGCACCAACAACAGCCGCACATACAACAGCAGCACCTACAACAGCGGCACCTACGACTGCCACACCAACAGCCGCACCTACGACAGCAGCACCAACGACAGCCGCACCTACAACTGCCGTACAAACAACAGCCGCACCTACCACAGCAGCACCAACGACAGCAGCTGCTACAACTGCAACACCTACGACTGCCGCACCAACAACATCCGCACCTACCACAGCAGCACCAACGACAGCAGCCCCTACAACTCCCGCCCCTACAACTACCGCTCCTACAACAGCCGCACCTACAACTGCCGCACCTACAACACCCGCAACTACGACAGCAGCACCAACAACAGCAGCCCCTGCAACAACAGCCCCCACGACTGCAACACCTACGACTGCCGCACCAACAACAGCCGCACCTACCACAGCAGCACCAACGACAGCAGCCCCTACAACTACCGCTCCTACAACAGCCGCACCTACAACAGCCGCGACTACCACAGCAGCACCAACGACAGCAGCCCCTACAACTACCGCTCCTACAACAGCCGCACCTACAACTGCCGTACCTACAACAGCCGCACCTACGACAGCAGCTCCAACAACAGCCACACAACAACTGACGCACCTACAACAGCCTCACCGACGACAGCAGCACCAACAATATTAGCCCATTCAACTGCTGCACCTACAACTGCCGCACCAACAACAGCCGCACCAACAACGGCCGCACCTACAACTGCCGCACCAACAACAGCCGCACCTACGACAGCAGCACCTACAACAGCGGCACCTACGACTGCCGCACCAACAACAGCCGCACCTACCACAGAAGCACCAACAACAGCAGCCCCTGCAACAACAGCCCCTACAACTGCCGCTCCTACAACAGCCGCACCTACAAAAGCAGGTCCAACGACAACCGCACCTACGACTGCCGCACCTTCCACAGCTGCACCAACGACAGCAGCCCCTGCAACGACAGCCCCCACAACTGCCGCACCTACAACAGCAGCACCTACGACAGCAGCACCAACAACAGCAACACCTACGACATCCGCTCCAACAACAGCCGCACATACAACAGCAGCACCTACAACAGCGGCACCTACGACTGCCGCACCAACAACAGCCGCACCTACAACAGCAGCATCAACGACAGCCGCACCTACAACTGCCACACCAACAACAGCCGCACCTACGACAGCAGCACCTACAACAGCGGCCCCTACGACTGCCGCACCAACAACAGCCGCACCTACCACAGAAGCACCAACGACAGCAGCCCCTGCAACAACAGCCCCTACAACTGCCGCTCCTACAACAGCCGCACCTACAACAGCAGCTCCAACGACAGCCGCACCTACGACTGCCGCATCTACAACAGCCGCACCTATGACAGCAGCACCAACAACAGCCACACAAACAACTGCTGCTCAAACAACAGCTGCACCAACGACAGCCGCGCCAACAACAGCCGCACCTAACACAGCAGCACCAACGACAGCAGCCCCTGCAACAACAGCCCCTACAACTGCTGCACCCACAACTGCCGCACCAACAACAGCCGCACCAACAACAGCCGCACCTACAACTGCCGCACCTACAACAGCTGCACCGACGACAGCCGAACCAGCAACATCAGCCCCTACAACTGCTGCACCTACAACTGCCGCAACAACAACAGCCGCACCAACAACAGCCGCACCTACAACTGCCGCACCTACAACAGCCGCACCGACAACAGCAGAACCAACAACATCTGCCCCTACAACTGCCGCACCAACAACAGCCGCACCAACAACAGCAGCCCCTGCAACAACAGCCCCCACAACTGCAACACCTACGACTGCCGCACCAACAACAACCGCACCTACCACAGCAGCACCAACGACAGCAGCTCCTACAACTGCAACACCTACGACTGCCGCACCAACAACAGCCCCACCTACCACAGCAGCACCAACAACAGCAGCCCCTACAACAGCAGCTCCAACGACAGCCGCACCTACGACTGCCGCACCTACAACAGCCGCACCTACGACAGCAGCACCAACAACAGCCGCACCTACCACAGCAGCACCTACGACTGCCGTAACTACAACAGCAGCACCAACGACAGCCACACCTACAACTGCCGCACCAACAACAGCCGCACTTACGACAGCAGCACTTACAACAGCGGCACCTACGACTGCCGCGCCTACAACTGCCGCACCTACGACAGCCGCACCTACAACTGCCGCACCAACAACAGCCGCACCTACGACAGCAGCACTTACAACAGCAGCACCAACGACAGCCGCACCTACAACTGCCACACCAACAACAGCCGCACCTACGACAACCGCACCTACAACTGCCGCACCAACAACAGCCGCACCTACGACAGCAGCACTTACAACAGCAGCACCAACGACAGCCGCACCTACAACAGCAGCTCCAATGACAGCCGCACCTACGACTGCCGCACTTCCACAGCTGCACCAACGACAGCAGCCCCTGCAACGACAGCCCCCACAACTGCAGCACCTACAACTGCCGCACCTACAACAGCAGCACCTACGACAGCAGCACACACAACAGCAACACCTACAACTTCCGCTACAACAACAGCCGCACATACAACAGCAGCACCTACAACAGCGGCACCTACGACTGCCGCACCAACAACAGCCGCACCTACAACAGCAGCATCAACGACAGCCGCACCTACAACTGCCGCACCAACAACAGCCGCACCTACGACAGCAGCACCTACAACAGCGGCCCCTGCAACAACAGCCCCTACAACTGCTGCACCCACAACTGCCGCACCAACAACAGCCGCACCTACAACTGCAGCACCTACAACAGCCGCACCGACGACAGCAGCACCAACAACAGCAGCCCCTACCACAGCAGCACCAACAACAGCAGCCCCTACAACTCCAGCACCAACAACAGCCGCACCTACAACTGCCGCACCTACAACCTCAGCAGCGACAGCCGCATCTACGACTGCCGCACCGACAACAGCCACACCTACAACTGCCGCACCTACAACTGCCGCACCAACAACAGCCGCACCGACAACAGCCGCACCTACGACAGCAGCACCTACAACTGCCGCACCAACGACAGTCGCACCAACGACAGCCGCACCTACAACTGCCGCACCTACAACTGCCGCACCTACAACAGCCGCACCGACGACAGCAGCACCAACAACAGCAGCCCCTTCCTCAGCAGCACCAACAACAGCAGCCCCTACAACTGCCGCACCAACAACAGCCGCACCTACAACTGCCGCACCTACAACCGCAGCACCAACGACAGCCGCATCTACGACTGCCACACCAACAACAGCCGCACCTACGACAAACGCACCTACAACTGCCGCACCAACAACAGCCGCACCTACGACTGCCGTAACTACAACAGCAGCACCAACGACAGCCACACCTACAACTGCCGCACCAACAACAGCCGCACTTACGACAGCAGCACTTACAACAGCGGCACCTACGACTGCCGCGCCTACAACTGCCGCACCTACGACAGCCGCACCTACAACTGCCGCACCAACAACAGCCGCACCTACGACAGCAGCACTTACAACAGCAGCACCAACGACAGCCGCACCTACAACTGCCACACCAACAACAGCCGCACCTACGACAACCGCACCTACAACTGCCGCACCAACAACAGCCGCACCTACGACAGCAGCACTTACAACAGCAGCACCAACGACAGCCGCACCTACAACAGCAGCTCCAACGACAGCCGCACCTACGACTGCCGCACCTTCCACAGCTGCACCAACGACAGCAGCCCCTGCAACGACAGCCCCCACAACTGCAGCACCTACAACTGCCGCACCTACAACAGCAGCACCTACGACAGCAGCACACACAACAGCAACACCTACAACTTCCGCTCCAACAACAGCCGCACATACAACAGCAGCACCTACAACAGCGGCACCTACGACTGCCGCACCAACAACAGCCGCACCTACAACAGCAGCATCAACGACAGCCGCACCTACAACTGCGCACCAACACAGCCGCACCTATGACAGCAGCACCTACAACAGCGGCCCCTGCAACAACAGCCCCTACAACTGCTGCACCCACAACTGCCGCACCAACAACAGCCGCACCTACAACTGCAGCACTACAACAGCCGCACCGACGACAGCAGCACCAACAACAGCAGCCCCTACCACAGCAGCACCAACAACAGCAGCCCCTACAACTCTAGCACAACAACAGCCGCACCTACAACTGCCGCACCTACAACCTCAGCAGCGACAGCCGCATCTACGACTGCCGCACCGACAACAGCCACACCTACAACTGCCGCACCTACAACTGCCGCACCAACAACAGCCGCACCGACAACAGCCGCACCTACGACAGCAGCACCTACAACTGCCGCACCAACGACAGTCGCACCAACGACAGCCGCACCTACAACTGCCGCACCTACAACTGCCGCACCTACAACAGCCGCACCGACGACAGCAGCACCAACAACAGCAGCCCCTTCCTCAGCAGCACCAACAACAGCAGCCCCTACAACTGCCGCACCAACAACAGCCGCACCTACAACTGCCGCACCTACAACCGCAGCACCAACGACAGCCGCATCTACGACTGCCGCACCGACAACAGCCGCACCTACGACAGCATTACCTACAACAGCGGCACCTACGACTGCCGCACCAACAACAGCCGCACCTACCACAGAAGCACCAACAACAGCAGCCCCTGCAACAACAGCCCCTACAACTGCCGCTCCTACAACAGCCGCACCTACAACAGCAGCTCCAACGACAGCCGCACATACGACTGCCGCAGCTACCACAGCTGCACCAACAACAGCAGCCCCTGCAACGACAGCCCCCACAACTGCAGCACCTACAACTGCCGCACCTACAACAGAAGCACCTACGACAGCAGCACCAACAACAGCAACACCTACGACTTCCGCACCAACAACATCCGCACCTACCACAGCAGCACCAACGACAGCAGCCCCTACAACTACCGCTCCTACAACAGCCGCACCTACAACAGCCGCGCCAACAACAGACGCGACTACCACAGCAGTACCAAAGACCGCAGCCCCTACAACTACCGCTCCTACAACAGCCGCACCTACAACTGCCGCACCTACAACACCCGCAACTACGACAGCAGCTCCAACAACATACACACAAACAACTGACGCACCTACAATAGCCTCACCGACGACAGCAGCACCAACAATATTAGCCCATACAACTGCTGCACCTACAACTGCCGCACCAACAACAGCCGCACCAACAACAGCCGCACCTACAACTGCCGCACCAACAACAGCCGCACCTACGACAGCAGCACCTACAACAGCGGCACCTACGACTGCCGCACTGACAACAGCCGCACCTACCACAGAAGCACCAACGACAGCCGCACCTACAACTGCCGCACCAACAACAGCCGCACCTACAACAGCCGCACCCATAACAGCAGCTCCAACGACAGCCGCACCTACGACTGCCGCACCTACAACAGCCTCACCTACGACAGCAGCACCAACAACAGCCACACAAACAACTGCCGCTCCAACAACAGCTGCACCAACGACAGTTGCACCAACGACAGCCGCGCCAACAACAGCCGCACCTAACACAGCAGCACCAACGACAGAAGCCCCTGCAACAACAGCCCCTACAACTGCTGCACCCACAACTGCCGCACCAACAACAGCCGCACCAACAACAGCCGCACCTACAACTGCCACACCTACAACGGCTGCACCGACGACAGCAGAACCAACAACATCAGCCCCTACAACTGCTGCACCTACAACTGCCGCAACAACAACAGCCGCACCAACAACAGCCGCACCTACAACTGCCGCACCTACAACAGCCGCACCGACAACAGCAGAACCAACAACATCTGCCCTACAACTGCTGCACCTACAACTGCCGCACCAACGACAGCCGCACCAACAACAGCCGCACCTACAACTGCCGCACCTACAACAGCCGCACCAACAACAGCAGCACCAACAACAGCAGCCCCTACAACTGCCGCACCAACAACAGCCGCACCTACAACAGCAGCACCTACGACTGCCGCACCTACGACTGCCGCACCGACAACAGCCACACCAACAACTGCCGCACCTACAACTGCCGCACCAACAACAGCCGCACCTACGACAGCAGCACCTACAACTGCCGCACCAACAACAGCCGCACCTAGCACAGCAGCACCTACGACTGCCGCACCTACAACAGCAGCACCAACGACAGCCGCATCTACAACTGCCGCACCGACAACAGCCACACCAACAACTGCCACACCTACAACTGCCGCACCAACAACAGCCGCACCGACAACAGCCGCACCTACGACAGCAGCACCTACAACTGCCGCACCAACAACAGCCGCACCTAGCACAGCAGCACCAACAACAGCAGCCCCTGCAACAGCAGCCCCTACAACTGCCGCTCCTACAACAGCCGCACCTACAACAGCCGCGCCAACAACAGCCGCACCTACCACAGCCACACCATCGACAGCAGCACCTACGACTGCCGCACCTACAACAGCAGCACCAATGACAGCCGCATCTACGACTGCCGCACCGACAACAGCCACACCTACGACAGCAGCACCAACAGCAGCACCAACAACTGCTGCACCAACAACAGCGGCACTTACCACAGCAGCACCAACAACAGCAGCACCGACTGCTGCACCAACAGCAGCCGCACTACCACAGCAGCACCAACAACAGCAGCTCCTACAACTGCCGCACCTACAACTGCCGCAACAACAACAGCCGCACCAACAACAGCAGCCCCTGCAACAACAGCCCCCACAACTGCAACACCTACGACTGCCTCACCAACAACAACCGCACCTACCACAGCAGCACCAACGACAGCAGCTCCTACAACTGCAACACCTACGACTGCCGCACCAACAACAGCCCCACCTACCACAGCAGCACCAACGACAGCAGCCCCTACAACTGCAACACCTACGACTGCCGCACCAACAACAGCCCCACCTACCACAGCAGCTCCAACGACAGCCGCACCTACGACTGCCGCACCTACAACAGCCGCACCTACGACAGCAGCACCAACAACTGCCGCACCAACAACAGCCGCACCTACAACTGCCGCACCTACAACAGCCGCACCGACGACAGCAGCACCAACAACAGCAGCCCCTACCACAGCAGCACCAACAACAGCAGCCCCTACAACTGCAGCACCAACAACAGCCACACCTACAACTGCCGCACCTACAACCGCAGCAGCAACGACAGCTGCATCTACGACTGCCGCACCTTCCACAGCTGCACCAACGACAGCAGCCCCTGCAACGACAGCCCCCACAACTGCAGCACCTACAACTGCCGCACCTACAACAGCAACACCTACGACAGCAGCACCAACAACAGCAACACCTACGACATCCGCTCCAACAACAGCCGCACATACAACAGCAGCACCTACAACAGCGGCACCTACGACTGCCGCACCAACAACAGCCGCACCTACAACAGCAGCATCAACGACAGCCGCACCTACAACAGCCGCACCCATAACAGCAGCTCCAACGACAGCCGCACCTACGACTGCCGCACCTACAACAGCCGCACCTACGACAGCAGCACCAACAACAGCCACACAAACAACTGCCGCTCCAACAACAGCTGCACCAACGACAGTTGCACCAACGACAGCCGCGCCAACAAACAGACGCACCTACACAGCAGCACCAACGACAAGCCCCTGCAACAAACAGCCCCTACAACTGCTGCCCCCACAACTGCCGCACCAACAACAGCCGCACCTACAACTGCCGCACCTACAACGGCTGCACCGACGACAGCAGAACCAACAAACATCGGCCCCTACAACTGCTGCACCTACAAACTGCCGCAACAACAACAGCCGCACCAACAACAGCCGCACCTACAACTGCCGCACCTACAACAGCCGCACCGACAACAGCAGAACCAAAAAACTTCTGCCCTACAACTGCTGCACCTACAACTGCCGCACCAACGACAGCCGCACCAACAACAGCCGCACCTACAACTGCCGCACCTACAACAGCCGCACCAACAACAGCAGCACCAACAACAGCAGCCCTACAACTGCCGCACCAAAAACAGCCGCACCTACAACAGCAGCACCTACGACTGCCGCACCTACAACCGCAGCACCAACGACAGCCGCATCGACGACTGCCGCACCGACAAAGCACCACACCAACAACTGCCGCACCTACAACTGCCGCACCAACAACAGCCGCACCTACGACAGCAGACCTACAACTGCCGCACCAACAACAGCCGCACCTAGCACAGCAGCACCAACAACAGCAGCCTCTGCAACAGCAGCCCCACAACTGCCGCTCCTACAACAGCCGCACCTACAACAGCGCCAACCAACAGCCGCACCTACCACAGCCACACCATCGACAGCAGCACCTACGGACTGCCGCACCTACAACAGCAGCACCAATGACAGCGCATCTACGACTGCCGCACCGACAACAGCAGCACCAACGACAGCCGCACC